>NC_048294.1:12766162-12840515 GCF_009762535.1 Notolabrus celidotus | reverse complement strand
ACAGCTGCTCAAACAACCACAACAGCTGCTCCAACAACCACAACAGCTGCTCCAACAACAACAACAACAGCTGCTCCAACAACAACAACAGCTGCTCCAACAACCACTACTGCTGCTCCAACAACCACTATGCTGCTCCAAAAACCACAACAGCTAGTCCAACAACTAAACAGAGGCTCCAACAACACACAACAGCTGCTCCAACAACCACAACAGCTGCTCCAACAACCACTACAGCTGCCCCAACAACCACTACTGCTGCTCCAACAACCACAACAGCTGCTCCAACAACCACAACAGCTGCTCCAACAACTACAACAGCTGCTCCAACAACCACAACAGCTGCTCCAACAACTACAACAGCTGCTCCAACAACCACAACAGCTGCTCCAACAACCACAACAGCTGCTCCAACAACCACAACAGCTGCTCCAACAACCACTACAGCTGCTCCAACAACCACTACAGCTGCTCCAACAACCACAACAGCTGCTCCAACAACTACAACAGCTGCTCCAACAACTACAACTGCTGCTCCAACAACCACAACACAACAGCTGCTCCAACAACTACAACAGCTGCTCCAACAACCACAACAGCTGCTCCAACAACCACAACAGCTGCTCCAAAACCACTACAGCTGCTCCAACAACCACAACAGCTGCTCCAACAACACAACAGCTGCTCCAACACACAACAAAGCTGCTCCAACAACAACAACAGCTGCTCCAACAACCACTACTGCTGCTCCAACAACCATACTGCTGCTCCAAAAACCACAACAGCTAGTCCAACAACTACAACAGCTGCTCCAACAACCACAACAGCTGCTCCAACAACCACAACAGCTGCTCCAACAACCACTACAGCTGCCCCAACAACACTCTGCTCCAACAACCAACAGCTGCTCCAACAACCACAACAGCTGCTCCAACACTACAACAGCTGCTCCAACAACCACAACAGCTGCTCCAACAACCACAACAGCTGCTCCAACAACCAAACAGCTGCTCCAACAACCACAACAGCTGCCAAAACCAAACCGCTGCTCCAAAAACCACTACAGCTGCTCCAACAACCACTACAGCTGCTCCAACAACACAACAGCTGCTCCAAAACCACAAAGCTGCTCCAACAACCACTACAGCTGCTCCAACAACCACTACAGCTGCTCCAATAACCACAACAGCTGCTCCAACAACCACTACAGCTGCTCCAACAACCATACAGCTGCTCCAACAACCACAACAGCTGCTCCAACAACCACTACAGCTACTCCAACAACCACTAGCTGCTCTCCCAAACAAACAACCACAACAGCTGCTACTCAACAACCCTACAGCTGCTCCAACAACCACAACTGCTGCTCCAACAACCACACAGCTGCTCCAACAACCACTACAGCTGCTCCACAACAACCACACACGCTGCTCCAACAACCACAACAGCTGCTCCAACAACTACAACACTGCTCCAACAACTACAACTGCTGCTCCAACAACCACAACAGCTGCTCCAACAACCACAACAGCTGCTCCAACAACCACAACAGCTGCTCCAACAACCACAAGCTGCTCCAACAACCACAACAGCTGCTCCAACAACCACAACAGCTGCTCCAACAACCACAACAGCTGCTCCAACAACAACAGCTGCTCCAACAACCACAACTGCTGCTCCAACAACCACAACAGCTGCTCCAACAACAACAGCTGCTCCAACAACCACAACAGCTGCTCCAACAACCACAACAGCTGCTCCAACAACCACAACAGCTGCTCCAACAACCACAACAGCTGCTCTCAACAACCACAACAGCTGCTCAACAACACACAACAGCTGCTCCAACAACACAACAGCTGCTCCAACAACCACTACTGCTGCTCCAAAAACCACAACAGCTGTCCAACAACTACAACAGCTGCTCCAACAACCACAACAGCTGCTCCAACACCACAACAGCTGCTCCACAGCCCTACAGCTGCCCAACAACCACTACTACTGCTCCAACAACCACAACAGCTGCTCCAACAACCACAACAGCTGCTCCAACAACTACAAAGCTGCTCCAACAACCACAAGCTGCTCCAACATAAAACAGCTGCTCCAACAACCACAACAGCTGCTCCAACAACCACAACAGCTGCTCCAACAACCACAACAGCTGCTCCAACAACCACTACAGCTGCTCCAACAACACTACAGCTGCTCCAACAACCACAACAGCTGCTCCAACAACTACAACAGCTGCTCCAACAACCACAACCTGCTCCAACAACTACAACAGCTAGCCAACAACTACAACAGCTGCTCCAACAACCACAACAGCTGCTCCAACAACCACAACAGCTGCTCCAACAACACTACAGCTGCCCCAACAACCACTACTGCTGCTCCAACAACCACAACAGCTGCTCCAACAACCACAACAGCTGCTCCAACAACACAACAGCTGCTCCAACAACCACAACAGCTGCTCCAACAACCAAACAGCTGCCCAACAACCACAACAGCTGCTCCAACAACCACAACAGCTGCTCCAACAACCCAACCGCTGCTCCAAAAACCACTACAGCTGCTCCAACAACCACTACAGCTGCTCCAACAACCACAACAGCTGCTCCAATAACCACAACAGCTGCTCTCCCAACACCACTACAGCTGCTCCAACAACCACAACAGCTGCTCCAACACCACAACGCTGCTCCAACAACCACAACAGCTGCTCCAACAACCACAACAGCTGCTCCAACAACCACAACAGCTGCTCCAACAACCACTACAGCTGCTCCACAACTACTAACAGCTGCTCCAACAACCACTAACAGCTGCTCCAACAACCACAACAGCTGCTCCAACAACCACAACAGCTGCTCCAACAACCACAACAGCTGCTCCAACAACCACAACAGCTGCTCCAACAACCACTACAGCTGCTCCAACAACCACGACAGCTGCTCCAACAACCACAACAGCTGCTCCAACAACCACAACAGCTGCTCCAACAACCACAACAGCTGCTCCAACAACCACAACAGCTGCTCCAACAACCACAACAGCTGCTCCAACAACCACAACAGCTGCTCCAACAACAGCTGCTCCAACAACCACTACAGCTGCTCCAACAACCACAACAGCTGCTCCAACAACCACAACAGCTGCTCCAACAACCACAACAGCTGCTCCAACAACCACAACAGCTGCTGCACAACCCAACAGCTGCTCAACACTCACAACAGCTGCTCCAACACAACAACAAGCTGCTCCAACAACCAAACAGCTGCTCCAACAACAACAGCTGCTCCAACAACAACAACAGCTGCTCCAACAACCACAACAGCTGCTCCAACAACCACAACAGCTGCTCCAACAACCACAACAGCTGCTCCAACAACCACAACAGCTGCTCCAACAACAACAGCTGCTCCAACAACCACAACAGCTGCTCCAACAACCACAACAGCTGCTCCAACAACCACAACAGCTGCTCCACCACAACAACAGCTGCTCCAACAACCACTACAGCTGCTCCAACAACCACAACAGCTGCTCCAACAACACAACAGCTGCTCACACACCTACAACAGCTGCTCCAACAAACCACAACCAGCTGCTCCAACAACACAACAGCTGCTCAACAACCACAACAGCTGCTCCAACAACCACAACAGCTGCTCCAACAACCACAACAGCTGCTCCAACAACCACAACAGCTGCTCCAACAACTACAACAGCTGCTCCAACAACCACAACAGCTGCTCCAACAACTACAACAGCTGCTCCAACAACCACAACAGCTGCTCCAACAACCACTACAGCTGCTCCAACAACCACAACAGCTGCTCCAACAACCACTACAGCTGCTCCAACAACCACTACTGCTGCTCCAACAACCACAACAGCTGCTCCAACAACAGCTGCTCCAACAACCACAACAGCTGCTCCAACAACTACAACAGCTGCTCCAACAACTACAACAGCTGCTCCAACAACCACAACAGCTGCTCCAACAACCACAACAGCTGCTCCAACAACCACAACAGCTGCTCCAACAACCACAACAGCTGCTCCAACAACCACAACAGCTGCTCCAACAACCACAACAGCTGCTCCAACAACCACAACAGCTGCTCCAACAACCACAACAGCTGCTCCAACAACCACAACAGCTGCTCCAACAACAACAGCTGCTCCAACAACCACAACAGCTGCTCCAGACAACCACTAACAGCTGCTCAACAACCACAACAGCTGCTCCAACAACACAACTACATGCTGCTCCAACAACAACAACTGCTGCTCCAACAACCACATACGATGCTGCTCCAACAACCACTACTGCTGCTCCAAAAACCAGACTGCTAGCTCACAACTACAACAGCTGCTCCAACAACCTACAACTAGCTGCTCCAACAACCACAACAGCTGCTCCAACAACAACTAACAGGCTGCTCCAACAACCTACTACATGCTGCGCCAACAACCTACAACAGCTGCCTCCAACAACCTACAACAGCTGCTCCAACAACTACAACAGCTGCTCCAACAACTACAACAGCTGCTCCAACAACCCTACAGCCTGCTCCGAACAACACAACAGCTGCTCCAACCACCAACAACGGCCTTGCTCCAAAAACACTAACAGCTGCTTCCAACAACCACTAACAGCTTGCTCCAAAAACCTACAACAGCTGCTCCACAACCACAACAGCTGCTCCAACAACCACTACAGCTGCTCCAACAACCACAACAGCTGCTCCAACCAACCACACAGCTGCTCCAACAACCACAACAACAGCTGCGCCAACAACCACAACAGCTGCTACCAAAACCACACAAGCTGCTCCAACAAACCACTACCAGCTGCTCAACAACCACAAACAGCTGCTCCAATAACCACAACAGCTGCTCAACAACCACTACAGCGGCTCCAACAACCACTACAGCTGCTCCAATAACCACAACAGCTGCTCACAACAACCACTACAGCTGATCCAACAACCACTTACAGCTGCTCCAACAACCCAAACAGCTGCCGTCCAACAACCACTACAGCTACTCAACAACCACTACAAGCTGCTGCAACAACCACAACAGCTGCTACCAACCAACCACTACAGCTGCTCCAACAACCACAAGAACAGCTGCTCCACACCAGTACAAAGCGCTCCACAACTACACAAACAGCGGCTCCAACAACCACTACCAGCTGCTCCAACAACCACAACAGCTGCTCCAACAACCACAACAGCTGCTCCAACTACAACAGCTGCTCCAACAACCACAACAGCTGCTCCAACAACAACACTACTGCTGCCAACAACCACTACTGCTGCTCCAACAACCACAACAGCTTCTCCAAAACCAGTACAGCTGCGCCAACTACAGCAGCTGCTCCAACAACCACAACAGCTGCTCCAACAACTACAACAGCTGCTCCAACAACCACTACAGCTGCTCCAACAACAACTACTGCTGCTCCAACAACTACAACAGCTGCTCCAACAACCACTACAGCTGCTCCAACAACCACTACAGCTGCTCCAACAACCACTACAGCTGCTCCAACAACCACAACAGCTGCTCCAACAACCACTACAGCTGCTCCAACAACCACTACTGCTGCTCCAACAACCACAACAGCTGCTCCAACAACTACAACAGCTGCTCCAACAACTACAACAGCTGCTCCAACAACCACAACAGCTGCTCCAACAACTACAACAGCTGCTCCAACAACCACAACAGCTGCCACAACAACAACAACAGCTGCTCCAACAACCACTACAGCTGCTCCAACAACCACTACAGCTGCTCCAACAACCACTACAGCTGCTCCACAACCAACTACTGCTGCTCCAACAACCACAACACTGCTCCAACAACCACAACAGCTGCTCAAACAACCACTACAGCTGCTCCAACAACCACTACAGCTGCTCCAACAACCACTACAGCTGCTCCAACAACCACAACAGCTGCTCCAACAACCACTACAGCTGCTCCAACAACCACTACTGCTGCTCCAACAACCACAACAGCTGCTCCAACAACCACAACAGCTGCTCCAACAACAACAACCGCTGCTCCAACAACCACTACAGCTGCTCCAACAACCACTACAGCTGCTCCAACAACCACAACAGCTGCTCCAACAACCAGTACAGCTGCTCCAACAACTACAACAGCTGCTCCAACAACCACAACAGCGGCTCCAACAACCAGTACAGCTGCTCCAACACTACAACACTGCTCCAACAACCACAACAGCTGCTCCAACACCACAACAGCTGCTCCAACAACAACAACAACAGCGTGCTCCAAAAACCCAACAGCTGCTCCAACAACAGCAGCTCCAGCCACCACAACAGCTGCTCCTACAACAGCTGCTCCAACAACATTTGCTCCCACAACAGCTGCTCCAACAACATTTGCTCCAACAACAGCTGCTGCAGAACAACACTTGCTCCAACCACAGTTGCTCCAACAACAGCTGCTCCATCCACAGTTGCTCCCAAAACAGCTGCTCCAACACAGCTGCTCCAACACAACACTGCTCCAACAACAGTTGCTCTCCACAACAGCTGCTCCAACAACAGCTGCTCCAACAACAGTTGCTCCACCACAGCTGCTCCAACAACAGCTGCTCCACAACAGCTGCCCAACAACAGTTGCTCCCACAACAGCTGCTCCAACAACAGCTGCTCCAACAACAGCTGCTCAACAACAGCTGCTCCAACAACAGTTGTTCCTACAACAGCTGCTCCAACAACAGCTGCTCCAACAACAGCTGCTCCAACAACAGCTGCTGCCACAACAGCTGCTCCACAACAGTTGCTCCCACAACAGCTGCTCCAACAACAGTTGCTCCACAACAGCTGCTCCAACAACCACAACAGCTGCTCCAACAACCACAACAGCTGCTACCACAACAGCTGCTCCAACCACAACAGCTGCTCCCACAACAGCTGCTACCACAACAGCTGCTCCAACCACAACAGCTGCTCCCACAACAGCTGCTACCACAACAGCTGCTCCAACAACTACAACAGCTGCTCCAACAACTACAACAACAACTACAACAGCTGCTCCAACAACTACAACAGCTGCTCCAACAATAACAACTGCTGCTCCAACAAACACAACAGCTGCTGTGCCTTTGTACAGGGTTGTAGTCAGTTAGATAATGAAGACTTTACAGGTGCTCTAGCAGACCCTAACAGCCCTCAATACAAAGGGCTTGAAAGGCGAATTACAGCAGCGGTAAGTAAATTATAATTTTTAATATGTGCAAAAGTGTTACGTATCAGTTTCTGATCGGCACAATTTAGGTGAGATCATTTTTTGGAATGGTTGCAAGAATCTTGCTGTATCCTTTTAACCTATTTTTGTATATAATTTTAATACTATGATGTTAACCAACAAAAAGGCTCCTAAAATTGCTGAGTTTGTTTTTCAAATTTTCTCTTGTTCTTTTACAGTGCGAATCCATATACCGAAAACAATTTGGTAATCAATTTCTCGGGGTGCACTGTGAGACGTTTCAAGGTAAGAACTTCTGTCCCAACATTTTCAATAGGTCTTTCTATTATCTTGAATTTTTGATGTGATAAGTATTGCAGACAAAAACATAATTGTTGTCCTCTTTGGTTCTTATTCCACAGTCGTGTTCCAACACGTGCTGATGGAGTTCAAGCTGATTTGGGAATTACCTTCAATGCGACCACTGCAGGACAAGATCTCCCGGAAAATAATGTTGTTTCTGACACCTTGGTTCAAGCTGCAAAAAATCCAAACAACAACTTCAGTGTGGCCTTCAATCCAAGTACTGTTTCAGTAGTAGGTAAGTCATCATGACAAAATCTTAAAGTCTTAAAATTAGTTTTATAAGTCTTTTAATGTGAAACCAGACAGTTTGATATCACTATATCAGATCTCATTTTGGTTTAGGCAATAATAATCATTAAAATTTTATAAATAGATGGTCCAATGCCCTCTACTGCTGCACCTGCAACTACAGCTGCTGCGTTGCAACTACAACTGCTGCGGTTGCAACTACAACTGCTGCGCCTGCACTACAACTGCTGCGGTTGCAACTACAACTGCTGCGGTTGCAACTACAACTGCTGCGCCTGCAACTACAACTGCTGTGCCTGCAGCTACAACTGCTGCGGTTGCAACTACATCTGCTGCGCCTGCAACTACAACTGCTTGCGCCTGCAGCTACAACTGCTGGCGCCTGCAGCTACAACTGCTGCAACTGCAACTACTGCACCTGCAGCTACAACTGCTGCAACTGCGGCTACAACTGCTTGCCCTGCAGCTACAACTGCTGCACCTGCGGCTACAACTGCTGCGCCTGCAGCTACAACTGTAGCACCTGTCACTGCTGCACCTGCAGCTACAACTGCTGCACCTGCCACTGCTGCACCTGCAGCTACAACTGCTGCACCTGCGGCTACAACTGCTGTGCCTGCAGCTACAACTGTAAGCACCTGCCACTGCTGCACCTGCAACTACAACTACTGCAGTTACATTGTAATTGTAACTTTCAGATCTGTTCTTCAAAATTTTACAAATGATTTGTTGGATCCATCATCTGCAGCTTTTCAAAGGCGATCATCAATGATAAAGACACAGGTAAGTCTCAGACATCATAATAGGATCTCCAGTAACTTTAGAAAGGCAAAGTGTCCATTCATCCTTGTATATTGATCTCATATAACACACAGCTTTGTTTTTTAATTGGAAAATCTAATTAAAGTGTGTACATTTTTTTTCCTGTTTCTGCAGCTGGAACCTGAGTTAAGAGGGAATTCCCATCATTTCAGAGACTTGTTGTGAATAGCTTCAGGTACCTTTTAAACATGACCAAACTGCAATTTAAGAGTAGTTGCTTGATCCTTTCTAATGATATTGTTTTCTTCTCCCTCTGCAGAAGTGGATCCATCATCAATAACATGGCCCTTGGATTTGATAGCGCATCTGTTCCTAATAACACTCAGATTGCAGCAGTTTTAGTAAATGCAGCTCCTAGTGTCACTGGCTTTGATATTGAAGGAACCTCTATCATCGTTAATGGCATATGTAAGCAACATTTAGTGCTGTTTTATAAAAATATTTGAATTGGGTGTTGAAGTGTTTCTTAAACTAAGTTTTGTCCTATTTCTTCTTCATTTACAGCTTCAAGTGGAGTAAGCCAGAAGATCAGTCTCATCACTGCATTCTGCCTGGTACTGTTGTCATGGCTTCTGTCAAACCAGCAATAGCACCAGTGCTGATTAACATGTCTTTCTGGTTTAAAACATATCTCTGTGTGGGAGAGTCCAAGATCCTGGGCTGGACAGAAAGACACAGTCTACTTTAAACAGCTGGTCTAATGAATATTAGAATTATGAGCAGCACTTTATGCTTTCTTTGTAATGTCAGAAAATAATTTCACTATTTATTAACAACTGCATCCTGATAAACTAAGCACTGTAATATTTGAACAAGTGACGGTTAACAGTTCTGTCTTGTTAAGTCTTGTTCGTCAAACAAGTAAAAACAGCCACATTACAAAGTCAAAATGTAAAACCACTTTCATCACTATTGAAATTTGTGGCTTTTTTTAAACAAGCAGGTTGGAAACTATTGAAAGACTACAAGCTGGACTTTTAGTAAAGACCATCTCCTTCCAAAGAACAATGGGCATTTTGTACTTTGGACAAAAAAAAATCTTAATTTGTACTTGGTTTTTAAATAACTCGTCATGTTTTAGGCTTTCAATAGTCTCCAGGGGAATGTAAGATTCATGGTTAGCTCATGAGTATTATTGAATGAAGGGATCAACTGTTGTTTATCAATATACACATGCATGTTGATAATTTGCTGCATACCCTGACCTTTAGTTATATATTTACTATTTTTAAGGGAAATATATATGGAAAGAAAATGCACTTTCAATTTATTTATAGAAACTGTATTATGTAATCCTGTATTCTGTGAGTCTTTTTGATGTTTGTACAGAACCTGTCAGAAACTTACAATGATCAGAATACAAAATCTTTGAAAAATGTACACTGTCTCTTGTCTGATGTTTTCTAATTTGGTCTGTTAAGAGAGAGAACGTAAGGGTATGTATGAAGTCAGAAGCTTTAGTTCTAGCGTAGGTGATGTTGACAAACTGTCAAACAATGCCTGTGATTTTATATGAAAGATACAGCTATTGTGTCAGTGAAATTGGTTCCTTAAGAATAAGAGAGCCTTTTCATGGCGTGTGACAAGACGCATGTAATGTTGGATGCAAGATGACGAGTTAAACTCATGCATAACATTTCTAAATAAAGGAACTCACCTTCCTCCTCCGAGTAAAATCCACTGCTATGGTTGAACCGTAAATTTGCTGCCAGAGCAATATTAAAGTTGGATCCTTAATTTGATCAGAGTTTTAGAGGATGACTTTGACCCACACTGAATTTGAGAATATAACTTGGAAATGAACATAAGATGAATTTCGAAATGTTCCAAGTTAATGCTGTGGTTTGTTCATAATTCTCTCTTTTGAATAAGGTATGACTGTGTTAAGCTTCATTTTGATATGCGAATGATGACTTTGTTTTCTAACATGTCAAAGGAGAAAAAAAGAGTTCACTTAGGAGAATAACTAAACTAAAAAAATCCACAGACTGGTCAGATTTAACTTAACGAACCTAAAATTACAAAAGTGAATTACTGTGACTTGTATTGAAGGCCGTCCCATTCCAAAGGCTCTTTCAAATGCAGCCAACCAATGCTTCCTTCTGTCCCTTGGGCCAAAAAGAATGCACCTGATGCATTCGTATTCCCTATCCCTATTACTTTTTGTATGCAAATTCAAACTAGATGGCAGGCTCTTACACCGCTGAGTAATGAGCAAGTTACATATTAGTATTTGGTTTCAGTGCTTTAGAACAGCTACCAACACAGATGTTACACAAAAAAAGCAGCTTCAAACTTGAGATCATCTTTCAAATGAAAAATTCAGGCTGGTATCGGCGATACCGATCCGTTACCGATACTTTGAGCAAACACACCTAATGTGTCTGGTAGATCTAAAAAAAGGAGTGTATTTCTGAACTATTGATTTATTTCTTTTAAACTCGTAAGTATATCGAGGCAGCGGCCTCATTTACAATATAGCCGAGCTAATGCAACAAGAGAAAAACCAAACAGAGGATACAATCATACAAAGTATGTGAAAATGGTGTTTTAAACACAAAAAAAAAGAAAATAAGTAAAACAATAAAACCATTAAAATAAATTATTGTTTAATTATTAAGAACTAGAACTAGTAGTTCTCACCAACCGCGTATCATTTAGACAAGATCTCAATGGTTTAGTTACTTTCCACTGTGTTCCTGTTAATGATATACATTGCCTCAAATGACTGAAGTATCAAAAGTATCGATATTTTGATTTAAGAATCGATTTTAGAGCATAAAGATCTGGTATCGGAAGTATCGATATTTCAGTATCGATCCGCACATCACTAATCATCACTGGTATCATGTTCTGCCATTACACCACATGACACCATCATCACTGGTGTAAACTCTCGTTTTGGTTTTTCTACATGCATGTATTGGTTTGAGTGCACACATGATGCAGATTTACTTCCCCCAACACCAATACAGCCACAGTGGCAGGTAAAAATAGTAGCGCTGCAGAGTAATTTGTGACCAACAATAACTAGATTGGACCCCCCTCCTGTCTGTATTCCACTGTGACACTTCAGAGCAGAGCCACACTAAGTAAAGAGCATCAGCTCTTTCGCTGAAGGAATTTGCATCTCTCTGTTACAACGGGTCTACCTGCTTGAAAGTGTGTTTCTTTTTGAGGGGACAGATCAGAAGAGCAGCCTGCTGCCACCCAAACTTAGATGAGGAATGTGGAGCGTCTTGTGAAGTTATACTTTAATATGAGTGTAATTGAAACATGAATACTTTGAGCCTTCAGATTAACCATAGCCTGTAATTACAACTTCTTTCTCATAAAATAACATGACCAATGTATTCTCGAAAAAAAGAAAAGAAAGTCTTTCTTAATCTGGCCCTAATCTTGCGTCATACACAGGAGTTTCAACATATGGTTCAAAGAAAATAAGTGATCCTGAAAGAAAATTAAAATGTATTGTTTTGCGAATCAAAAAAGGACAAAATGTCACATTGGGGGAAAGACTGACGGATAACCCAAGTGCAGATTTTAAATTAAAAGGTTTTAATCAACAAAAGACATGTACAAAACTTACTTAAATGTCCAAAAACTAAATCCAAAAGGAAACGCTGGGAGAACACAGGGACAGAGAAACAAACAGAACACAGGAAAGACAACAAAGATCCAACACAGGACAGGGGAAACAGAGGAACTAAATACACTGTAATCATCACAGGTGTGGAACACAGGACACTGGTGAACTAATCAGGTTCATCAACAAAGGAGGGAAACACACAAGAACAGGAAGTAAAACTAAACTGGAAACACAGGGATCAAGACCTACAAAATAAAACAGGAAACACAGGACAAGACTAAGAAACGCAAGAAAATACAACAAGAGACATGGATCACTCGTAACAGAATACACAGGAGAAACCAAGGAATGAAACACGTGAAAAAACTAAACTAAACATCAATTCATGACACAAAATCTTTATGCTGTCTTTAGATGAAGTTCATATTGACAGTGTCCCAATTTCAGGATTTCAGGTATTATGGATCATAAACCATCATGGAAAGCTTGTTTAACTCAAGTACAACCAAAACCGCTAAGAATGTTTTTGTTTACTCAAAGCTAAGTTTGTATTTAATTACAAAAAAGATTTTATATTCTTCACTTATTTTGCCGTATTTTACCCACTGTTTGGAAGTTCTGGGCAACAAATACACCAGCAACATGAAAGCATCCTTCATATTATAGAAAAGAGCAGTGACAATTATTTATAACGTCCATTTCAAGGCAGGATTATTGCAACTTAAAGATTTGGTTGAGTTACAGACACTCGTAGTTATGTTAAAGCAAAAAGCAGAGTATTACCATAAAATCCGGAGAATGTGTCATCTCCTGGGCGATGCTACCTCTTGTTACTGACATCGGCTGTTTCCGAAACCGCCTGCTACATACTACTTACTAATGTAGTAGGCAGTAGGTATTGCCTACTACATACTGCGTTTGAATTTAGTATGTAGTATGACTGTTCTGTACGATTTGTGTTGCAGTACGCGGGGCCAGACGTCACTAGATTTCCGGTTTCGGAAAGCGGAAGTAAACAACGGCGAAGCCGATAGAGAAACTGCTTCTTTAGCATCCATTTATGATTTAAAAAGTTAGGAAGTGGTTTATATGTAATTCAATAACCTTCACAGCACCCAAAAACGGATTTCCTCCGGTCAAAAAAGAAGGAAAAAGAAAATGCAGAACGAGCGTTGTGCATTATGGGAAACAGTACGCGAGGCAATCTGGTCCAATGCATACTGTGAAATTTTCCCTAATCAGTAGACATCCGGGGAATTTTGGCTTACTGCAGATTTTGCTCTTGTTCACATACTGCTTAGTATATACTGAATTTTGGCCAAATCAGTACGTACTGCTAGTATAGTAGGCGGTTTCAGAAACAGCCATCATGTTTCATGTCTTGTGTTTCCTGTCTTCTTGTGTTACCTACACTTTTCTCTCGTTTCAGGTCTGTAGGCTTCCTGTTTCCCACTCCCCTGATTACCTTAATGTTCCTCACCTGTGTCTTGTTATCCCCACTCCCCTAATGTATTTAAGCTCAGCTTCCCTTGTCATCAAACAATGATGCTCCTTGTTTTTCCTTGACTTTACGGTCACATTGGTTGTAATGTAATTTTAATTGGACAGACCATCTATTTCTACTTTGTTAACTTGTGTTTTGCTTAAGAGGTGGGTAAAAAAAAGATTTGTCTTCCCTCTGCTCGGTTCTAGACATGGAATTTGTTGAAATTATGAATTGATTGTATTCTTATTCTTTCTTTTTATGGGAACTTTGTACATTGAAATGACTGGAACAAATACAAATTTAATAAAATTAAATGTAATATATAGTATGTTAAAATTCAAAGTGAAAATTCTCTGACCACAGCATTGTAAAATGTCGTCTCTGGAGCATGTCTGAATTCTGGAATGGGACCTGCACTTTGATAGTATCACACTATCCAGTTAAAACATTTTTCCAATATGACTGATGCCATTGTTTGAATGCTACACAAACTGCACTTCTGACTCAGCTCAGTACTTTTATGCTTCAGTGACAAAGAGAAATGACATGCAACAGATTTGGTAACAGGGGCGGAGCCAGGAGGTAACCTGAAAACTGATTGGCCACCCTGAAATCCTAAGCCATGATTGGCTATTTCCCTTGTCGGAGGCGGCACTTTTATTGAAATCAAGTATTTGGGTTGGGTTTCAACAGGCTGCTTTGCATTTCAATGTGATACATTATCTTTTGTTGATACTTAAATGTTTACTGTGATCAAAAATCTTCTTTCTTAGTCCTTAAAGAAATACGTTTAGCAGATTTAATGTCACTGTTAAATTAGATTTCAAAGTTAAAAATCATATACAAGAATATAACTTGATTAAGCTTGGAGTAAGCCATCACGCCTGAACACCCATACGCAGTCAATGTTTGGTATGACTCAAGCATAATTTTAGGTCCAAATATTTCAAGATATGATATGGTGGTAAATTTGGATATTTTATTTATTGGTAGGTAAAATTTGACTATGACACCTTGTGTTGTATGAGGAAAATTAGGCTCAGTATATGTCTTGATTAAAGGAAATCAATAAATCTCCATTTGATCTCCAGAGATGTTCCAGATTTTTGCAAGAGTTAAAAAATTGTCTCTCTAAACAAAAATTAAATGTCTTCTAGCTGCACCAACACTTCACATGGGCTCTTTCTTAATTTGTTTGTCATAACTTACTGTCACACCGGTGGAACTTCTTTCAACATTCTCATCAATGGAATGCACAATCAGCTTCACAGGACAAAAGAAGGGTGTCTCCACATTACAGAAATATTCATCACGTAGGCGAAACGTAAGCAGGCTCTATTCCTTTCCAATATATAAAGCATTTATCAGATGAAGGCTGTCAGATAAGGCGAAAGGTTTGATGACAGCTGAATAGGACGACATAACCAGATACAGAGAGAGTTAATAACTTTTTAACCTTTTATCTTTTCTCTCCATCATTTTGTTGAACATTTTTTCATCTTTTTCTTACGGTAAGCGCATATTATCAACATTTTTAAACTCTTGTTTGTTTTTGAAATATCATAGTTTTAAGAAATTTGTATAGCCACAATTCCTCCTACAATTCATATGTATTTATCATATAAGTCAAATGTTAAAAATGATAATTGTAGCATCCCTTTTGTTTGCATTATAAAATAGACTGTTTAAGCTATTTACACCAGCATCGTAAAATGCAATTCTGTATAACCACTTATGACAACAAAAAGTATTGGATCATTTAAAACGATTAAAAAAATTACAGAAACCTTCATAAAATAAAGAACAGTTTTAAACAAATGTTTTTGTAAGATATGAGAGGCAGCTTGTAGCACCTCCTGAACAACTTACTGCACAAAAGTTGAACGGACTCTATTAAAAATATATTAAGATTTATTTGTCAGGTAATGCAGGTTAATGTACAAATTCATCAGTTCATTGAGAGTTTAAAATCCCTGTACATTGATTTGCAATGTCATTAGTCCTTTTATTTTGAATATTTTTATATTTTACTTTGTTTAGAAGTATGTAAGAGTTAAAATGCAAGTAGAGGCAAATGGAAGGATAAATGTTAAGTTTTTCAATTCTTCAGTCTGTTAATGATTTAATAAATTATTTAATTAGCAGAATGAAAAGTGTGGACCGAAACAATGATCCAAGATCTGTTTCATTTAAACACCAGTGGAAAAATTACACGTACAAAACAAAATTTATCCAATTCATGCATAAAGAGTAACTGAACCCCAGAGTTTCAAGGAATTACATCTACCCAGGAATTTCAAAAAATGCCATTGGAACATCAATGTATACATTTGGACAGGGCTGGCGTTTGTGGAATGTGGTGAGGTAGGTTGTGTATGGGACAGAGGCAAGTTCCAAATATGTCAATGTGAACTCAGCCAGCCATTAGAAAAACTCCATTGTGGTAGTCAGGTTTCTACCTGCAGATGGTAGTCTCTACACACAGTTTCTACACAATTTGAGGAATTTAAAACTTAATGCTCAACTGCTGGGATTAAGACCCACATTGATTAACAGCACTGCTAAATCCCTATATAAATATGTTATCTGCTAAAAAAAAAAGTAGTTTGGGGTTTAGTTACACTTTAAATAGTGATGGGTGTTGTTCGTCAATCTGCATTTTTTTATGGATTTAAAACTGAGTGGTATTCGTTGGACATTAAAAAGAATGTAAGGATTTTAACAAGAGATGAAGTTGTGTTAGTCCTCTGTTATTAACTTGTTTTTTTACTAAAAGGCCTAAAAGAAGGCAAGATGGCTGTTGGAAGGATCACATCCCTTTTTCTGATTCTTACTGGTAAGCAAAAAAAGAAATCTTAGTATAAATCAGTGGAATGGTTAATATGTGCAGAATCATAAAAAGAAGAACCGTGAAACTTAAGTGACTCAAGCTGTAAATAATGTTTTCTTTTTTTGATGTAAGCAGCGCTAAGAATGTCAACAGCAGCAACAACTGCAGCTGCTCCAACAACCACAACAGCTGCTCCAACAACCACTACAGCTGCTCCAACAACTACAACAGCTGCTGCTCCAACAACAACAGCTGCTCAAACAACCACAACAGCTGCTCCAACAACCACTACAGATGCTCCAACAACCACTACTGCTGCTCCAACAACCACAACAGCTGCTCCAACAACCACAACAGCTGCTCCAACAACTACAACAGCTGCTCCAACAACCACAACAGCTGCTCCAACAACTACAACAGCTGCTCAAACAACCACAACAGCTGCTCCAACAACCACAAAAGCTGCTCCAACAACAACAACAGCTGCTCCAACAACCACTACTGCTGCTCCAACAACCACAACAGCTTCTCCAACAACCACAACAGCTACTCCAACAACCACAACAGCTGCTCCAACAACAGCTGCTCCAACAACCACAACAGCTGCTCCAACAACCACTACAGCTGCTCCAACAACCACAACAGCTTCTCCAACAACCACAACAGCTACTCCAACAACCACTACAGCTGCTCCAACAACAGCTGCTCCAACAACCACTACAGCTGCTCCAACAACCACTATAGCTGCTCCAACAACCACTACAGCTGCTCCAACAACAACAACCGCTGCTCTAACAACCACTACTGCTGCTCCAACAACCACAACAGCTGCTCCAACAACCACTACAGCTGCTCCAACAACTACAACAGCTGCTCCAACAACCACAACAGCTGCTCCAACAACCACAACAGCTGCTCCAACAACCACTACAGCTGCTCCAACAACTACAACAGCTGCTCCAACAACCACTACAGCTGCTCCAACAACCACAACAGCTGCTCCAACAACAACAACCGCTGCTCCAACAACCACTACTGCTGCTCCAACAACCACAACAGCTGCTCCAACAACCACTACAGCTGCTCCAACAACCACTACTGCTGCTCCAACAACCACTACAGCTGCTCCAACAACTACAACAGCTGCTGCTCCAACAACAACAGCTGCTCAAACAACCACAACAGCTGCTCCAACAACCACTACAGATGCTCCAACAACCACTACTGCTGCTCCAACAACCACAACAGCTGCTCCAACAACCACAACAGCTGCTCCAACAACTACAACAGCTGCTCCAACAACCACAACAGCTGCTCCAACAACCACAACAGCTGCTCCAACAACAACAACAACAGCTGCTCCAACAACCACTACTGCTGCTCCAACAACCACAACAGCTTCTCCAACAACCACAACAGCTACTCCAACAACCACAACAGCTGCTCCAACAACAGCTGCTCCAACAACCACAACAGCTGCTCCAACAACCACTACAGCTGCTCCAACAACCACAACAGCTTCTCCAACAACCACAACAGCTACTCCAACAACCACTACAGCTGCTCCAACAACAGCTGCTCCAACAACCACTACAGCTGCTCCAACAACCACTATAGCTGCTCCAACAACCACTACAGCTGCTCCAACAACAACAACCGCTGCTCTAACAACCACTACTGCTGCTCCAACAACCACAACAGCTGCTCCAACAACCACTACAGCTGCTCCAACAACTACAACAGCTGCTCCAACAACCACAACAGCTGCTCCAACAACCACAACAGCTGCTCCAACAACCACAACAGCTGCTACAACAACCACTACAGCTGCTCCAACAACTACAACAGCTGCTCCAACAACCACTACAGCTGCTCCAACAACCACAACAGCTGCTCCAACAACAACAACCGCTGCTCCAACAACCACTACTGCTGCTCCAACAACCACAACAGCTGCTCCAACAACCACTACAGCTGCTCCAACAACCACGACTGCTGCTCCAACAACCACAACAGCTGCTCCAACAACTACAACAGCTGCTCCAACAACAACAATAGCTGCTCCAACAACAACAACCGCTGCTCCAACGACCACTACTGCTGCTCCAACAACCACAACAGCTAGTCCAACAACCACAACAGCTGCTCCAACAACCACTACAGCTGCTCCAACAACCACTACTGCTGCTCCAACAACCACAACAGCTGCTCCAACAACCACAACAGCTGCTCCAACAACTACAACAGCTGCTCCAACAACTACAACAGCTGCTCCAACAACCATAACAGCTGCTCCAACAACTACAACAGCTGCTCCAACAACCACAACAGCTGCTCCAACAACCACAACAGCTGCTCCAACAACCACAACAGCTGCTGCTCCAACAACAACAGCTGCTCAAACAACCACAACAGCTGCTCCAACAACCACTACAGATGCTCCAACAACCACAACAGCTGCTCCAACAGCTGCTCCAACAACCACAACAGCTGCTCCAACAACCACTACAGCTGCTCCAACAACTACAACAGCTGCTGCTCCAACAACAACAGCTGCTCAAACAACCACAACAGCTGCTCCAACAACCACTACAGATGCTCCAACAACCACAACAGCTGCTCCAACAACCACAACAGCTGCTCCAACAACCACTACTGCTGCTCCAACAACCACAACAGCTGCTCCAACAACTACAACAGCTGCTCCAACAACCACAACAGCTGCTCCAACAACTACAACAGCTGCTCCAACAACCACAACAGCTGCTCCAACAACTACAACAGCTGCTCCAACAACCACAACAGCTGCTCCAACAACTACAACAGCTGCTCCAACAACCACAACAGCTGCTCCAACAACCACAACAGCTGCTCCAACAACAACAACAACCGCTGCTCCAACAACCACTACGGCTGCTCCAACAACCACAACAGCTTCTCCAACAACCACAACAGCTACTCCAACAACCACAACAGCTGCTCCAACAACAGCTGCTCCAACAACCACAACAGCTGCTCCAACAACCACTACAGCTGCTCCAACAACCACAACAGCTTCTCCAACAACCACAACAGCTACTCCAACAACCACTACAGCTGCTCCAACAACAGCTGCTCCAACAACCACTACAGCTGCTCCAACAACCACTACAGCTGCTCCAACAACCACTACAGCTGCTCCAACAACAACAACCGCTGCTCCAACAACCACTACTGCTGCTCCAACAACCACAACAGCTGCTCCAACAACCACAACAGCTGCTCCAACAACCACAACAGCTGCTCCAACAACTACAACAGCTGCTCCAACAACCACAACAGCTGCTCCAACAACTACAACAGCTACTCCAACAACCACAACAGCTGCTCCAATAACTACAACAGCTGCTCCAACAACCACAACAGCTGCTCCAACAACCACAACAGCTGCTCCAACAACCACAACAGCTGCTACAACAACTACAACAGCTGCTCCAACAACTACAACAGCTGCTCCAACAACCACAACAGCTGCTCCAACAACTACAACAGCTGCTCCAACAACCACAACAGCTGCTCCAACAACCACAACAGCTTCTCCAACAACCACAACAGCTGCTCCAACAACAGCTGCTCCAACAACCACAACAGCTGCTCCAACAACCACTACAGCTGCTCCAACAACAACAGCTGCTCCAACAACCACTACAGCTGCTCCAACAACCACAACAGCTTCTCCAACAACCACAACAGCTGCTCCAACAACAGCTGCTCCAACAACCACAACAGCTGCTCCAACAACCACTACAGCTGCTCCAACAACAACAACAGCTGCTCCAACAACCACTACAGCTGCTCCAACAACCACAACAGCTGCTCCAACAACAACAACCGCTGCTCCAACAACTACTACTGCTGCTCCAACAACCACAACAGCTGCTCCAACAACCACTACAGCTGCTCCAACAACCACTACTGCTGCTCCAACAACCACAACAGCTGCTCCAACAACCACAACAGCTACTCCAACAACCACTACAGCTGCTCCAACAACCACTACTGCTGCTCCAACAACCACAACAGCTGCTCCAACAACTACAACAGCTGCTCCAACAACTACAACAGCTACTCCAACAACCACAATAGCTGCTCCAACAACTACAACAGCTGCTCCAACAACCACAACAGCTGCTCCAACAACAACAACCGCTGCTCCAACAACCACTACTGCTGCTCCAACAACCACAACAGCTTCTCCAACAACCACAACAGCTACTCCAACAACCACAACAGCTGCTCCAACAACAGCTGCTCCAACAACCACAACAGCTGCTCCAACAACCACAAAAGCTGCTCCAACAACAACAGCTGCTCCAACAACCACAACAGCTGCTCCAACAACAACAACCGCTGCTCCAACAACCACTACTGCTGCTCCAACAACCACAACTACTGCTGCTCCAACAACCACAACAGCTAGTCCAACAACCACAACTACTGCTGCTCCAACAACCACAACAGCTGCTCCAACAACCACTACTGCTGCTCAAACAACCACAACAGCTGCTCCAAAAACCACAACAGCTGCTCCAACAACCACTACTGCTGCTCCAACAACCACAACAGCTGCTCCAACAACTACAACAGCTGCTCCAACAACCACAACAGCTGCTCCAACAACTACAACAGCTGCTCCAACAACTACAACAGCTGCTCCAACAACCACAACAGCTGCTCCAACAACCACAACAGCTGCTCCAACAACCACAACAGCTGCTCCAACAACTACAACAGCTGCTCCAACAACCACAACAGCTGCTCCAACAACTACAACAGCTGCTCCAACAACCACAACAGCTGCTCCAACAACAACAACCGCTGCTCCAACGACCACTACTGTTGCTCCAACAACCACAACAGCTAGTCCAACAACCACAACAGCTGCTCCAACGACCACTACTGTTGCTCCAACAACCACTACTGCTGCTCCAACAACCACAACAGCTGCTCCAACAACTACAACAGCTGCTCCAACAACCACAACAGCTGCTCCAACAACTACAACAGCTGCTCCAACAACTACAACAGCTGCTCCAACAACCACAACAGCTGCTCCAACAACCACAACAGCTGCTCCAACAACCACAACAGCTGCTCCAACAACTAGAACAGCTGCTCCAACAACCACAACAGCTGCTCCAACAACTACAACAGCTGCTCCAACAACAACAATAGCTGCTCCAACAACAACAACCGCTGCTCCAACGACCACTACTGTTGCTCCAACAACCACAACAGCTAGTCCAACAACCACAACAGCTGCTCCAACAACCACTACAGCTGCTCCAACAACCACTACTGCTGCTCCAACAACCACAACAGCTGCTCCAACAACCACAACAGCTGCTCCAACAACTACAACAGCTGCTCCAACAACTACAACAGCTGCTCCAACAACCACAACAGCTGCTCCAACAACTACAACAGCTGCTCCAACAACCACAACAGCTGCTCCAACAACCACAACAGCTGCTCCGACAACCACTACAGCTGCTCCAACAACCACAACAGCTTCTCCAACAACCACAGCAGCTACTCCAACAACCACTACAGCTGCTCCAACAACCACTACAGCTGCTCCAACAACCACTACAGCTGCTCCAACAACCACTACAGCTGCTCCAACAACCACTACAGCTGCTCCAACAACAACAACCGCTGCTCCAACAACCACTACTGCTGCTCCAACAACCACAACAGCTGCTCCAACAACCACAACAGCTGCTCCAACAACCACAACAGCTGCTCCAACAACTACAACAGCTGCTCCAACAACCACAACAGCTGCTCCAACAACTACAACAGCTGCTCCAACAACTACAACAGCTACTCCAACAACCACAACAGCTGCTCCAACAACCACAACAGCTGCTCCAACAACCACAACAGCTGCTCCAACAACCACAACAGCTGCTCCAACAACCACAACAGCTGCTCCAACAACCACAACAGCTGCTCCAACAACCACAACAGCTAGTCCAACAACCACAACAGCTGCTCCAACAACCACAACAGCTGCTCCAACAACTACAACAGCTGCTCCAACAACTACAACAGCTACTCCAACAACCACAACAGCTGCTCCAACAACTACAACAGCTGCTCCAACAACCACAACAGCTGCTCCAACAACCACAACAGCTGCTCCAACAACCACAACAGCTGCTCCAACAACTACAACAACTGCTCCAACAACCACAACAGCTGCTCCAACAACTACAACAGCTGCTCCAACAACCACAACAGCTGCTCCAACAACTACAACAGCTGCTCCAACAACCACAACAGCTGCTCCAACAACTACAACAGCTGCTCCAACAACAACAACAGCTGCTCCAACAACAACAACCGCTGCTCCAACGACCACTACTGCTGCTCCAACAACCACAACAGCTAGTCCAACAACCACAACAGCTGCTCCAACAACCACTACAGCTGCTCCAACAACCACTACTGCTGCTCCAACAACCACAACAGCTGCTCCAACAACCACAAAAGCTGCTCCAACAACTACAACAGCTGCTCCAACAACCACAACAGCTGCTCCAACAACTACAACAGCTGCTCCAACAACCACAACAGCTGCTCCAACAACCACAACAGCTGCTCCAACAACCACAACAGCTGCTCCAACAACAACAACCGCTGCTCCAACAACCACAACAGCTGCTCCAACAACCACTACAGCTGCTCCAACAACTACAACAGCTGCTCCAACAACAACAACAGCTGCTCCAACAACAACAACAGCTGCTCCAACAACCACTACTGCTGCTCCAACAACTACAACAGCTGCTCCAACAACTACAACAGCTACTCCAACAACCACAACAGCTGCTCCAACAACTACAACAGCTGCTCCAACAACCACAACAGCTGCTCCAACAACCACAACAGCTGCTCCAACAACCACAACAGCTGCTCCAACAACTACAACAGCTGCTCCAACAACCACAACAGCTGCTCCAACAACTACAACAGCTGCTCCAACAACCACAACAGCTGCTCCAACAACTACAACAGCTGCTCCAACAACCACAACAGCTGCTCCAACAACTACAACAGCTGCTCCAACAACAACAAAAGCTGCTCCAACAACAACAACCGCTGCTCCAACGACCACTACTGCTGCTCCAACAACCACAACAGCTAGTCCAACAACCACAACAGCTGCTCCAACAACCACTACAGCTGCTCCAACAACCACTACTGCTGCTCCAACAACCACAACAGCTGCTCCAACAACCACAACAGCTGCTCCAACAACTACAACAGCTGCTCCAACAACCACAACAGCTGCTCCAACAACTACAACAGCTGCTCCAAGAACTACAACAGCTGCTCCAACAACCACAACAGCTGCTCCAACAACCACAACAGCTGCTCCAACAACAACAACCGCTGCTCCAACAACCACAACAGCTGCTCCAACAACCACTACAGCTGCTCCAACAACTACAACAGCTGCTGCTCCAACAACAACAGCTGCTCAAACAACCACAACAGCTGCTCCAACAACCACTACAGCTGCTCCAACAACCACAACAGCTGCTCCAACAACCACTACTGCTGCTCCAACAACCACAACAGCTGCTCCAACAACTACAACAGCTGCTCCAACAACCACAACAGCTGCTCCAACAACTACAACAGCTGCTCCAACAACCACAACTACTGCTCCAACAACTACAACAGCTGCTCCAACAACTACAACAGCTGCTCCAACAACCACAACAGCTGCTCCAACAACTACAACAGCTGCTCCAACAACCACAACAGCTGCTCCAACAACCACAACAGCTGCTCCAACAACAACAACAGCTGCTCCAACAACCACTACAGCTGCTCCAACAACTACAACAGCTGCTGCTCCAACAACAACAGCTGCTCAAACAACCACAACAGCTGCTCCAACAACCACAACAGCTGCTCCAATAACCACAACAGCTGCTCCAACAACCACTACTGCTGCTCCAACAACCACAACAGCTGCTCCAACAAGTACAACAGCTGCTCCAACAACCACAACAGCTGCTCCAACAACCACTACAGCTGCTCCAACAACCACTACTGCTGCTCCAACAACCACAACAGCTGCTCCAACAACAGCTGCTCCAACAACCACTACAGCTGCTCCAACAACCACTACAGCTGCTCCAACAACCACAACAGCTGCTCCAACAACAACAACCGCTGCTCCAACAACCACTACTGCTGCTCCAACAACCACAACAGCTGCTCCAACAACAACAACAGCTGCTCCAACAACCACTACAGCTGCTCAGACAACCACTACAGCTGCTCCAACAACCACTACTGCTGCTCCAACAACCACAACAGCTGCTCCAACAACCACTACAGCTGCTCCAACAACCACTACAGCTGCTCCAACAACCACTACTGCTGCTCCAACAACCACAACAGCTGCTCCAACAACTACAACAGCTGCTCCAACAACCACAACAGCTGCTCCAACAACCACAACAGCTGCTCCAACAACTACAACAGCTGCTCCAACAACCACAACAGCTGCTCCAACAACCACTACTGCTGCTCCAACAACCACAACAGCTGCTCCAACAACTACAACAGCTGCTCCAACAACCACTACAGCTGCTCCAACAACCACTACTGCTGCTCCACCAACCACAACAGCTGCTCCAACAACCACTACTGCTGCTCCAACAACCACAACAGCTGCTCCAACAACTACAACAGCTGCTCCAACAACCACAACAGCTGCTCCAAAAACCACAACAGCTGCTCCAACAACCACAACAGCTGCTCCAACAACCACTACTGCTGCTCCAACAACCACAACAGCTGCTCAAACAACC
This sequence comes from Notolabrus celidotus, assembly GCF_009762535.1. Taxonomy (NCBI): domain Eukaryota; kingdom Metazoa; phylum Chordata; class Actinopteri; order Labriformes; family Labridae; genus Notolabrus; species Notolabrus celidotus. The sequence continues at coordinate 12,815,055 of NC_048294.1, read as the reverse complement.
ACAACAGCTGCTCCAACAACCACTACAGCTGCTCCAACAACCACTACTGCTGCTCCACCAACCACAACAGCTGCTCCAACAAGTACAACAGCTGCTCCAACAACCACAACAGCTGCTCCAACAACTACAACAGCTGCTCCAACAACCACTACTGCTGCTCCAACAACCACAACAGCTGCTCCAACAACTACAACAGCTGCTCCAACAACCACAACAGCTGCTCCAACAACTACAACAGCTGCTCCAACAACCACAACAGCTGCTCCAACAACCACAACAGCTGCTCCAACAACCACAACAGCTGCTCCAACAACCACTACTGCTGCTCCAACAACCACAACAGCTGCTCAAACAACCACAACAGCTGCTCCAACAACCACAACAGCTGCTCCAACAACTACAACAGCTGCTCCAACAACCACTACAGCTGCTCCAACAACAACAACCGCTGCTCCAACGACCACAACAGCTGCTCCAACAACCACAACAGCTAGTCCAACAACCACAACAGCTGCTCCAACAACCACTACAGCTGCTCCAACAACCACTACTGCTGCTCCAACAACCACAACAGCTGCTCCAACAACCACAACAGCTGCTCCAACAACTACAACAGCTGCTCCAACAACTACAACAGCTGCTCCAACAACCACAACAGCTGCTCCAACAACTACAACAGCTGCTCCAACAACCACAACAGCTGCTCCAACAACCACAACAGCTGCTCAAACAACCACTACAGCTGCTCCAACAACCACAACAGCTTCTCCAACAACCACAACAGCTACTCCAACAACCACTACAGCTGCTCCAACAACCACTACAGCTGCTCCAACAACCACTACAGCTGCTCCAACAACCACTACAGCTGCTCCAACAACAACAACCGCTGCTCCAACAACCACTACTGCTGCTCCAACAACCACAACAGCTGCTCCAACAACCACTACAGCTGCTCCAACAACCACAACAGCTGCTCCAACAACTACAACAGCTGCTCCAACAACCACAACAGCTGCTCCAACAACTACAACAGCTGCTCCAACAACTACAACAGCTACTCCAACAACCACAACAGCTGCTCCAACAACCACAACAGCTGCTCCAACAACCACAACAGCTGCTCCAACAACCACAACAGCTGCTCCAACAACCACAACAGCTGCTCCAACAACCACAACAGCTGCTCCAACAACTACAACAGCTGCTCCAACAACCACAACAGCTGCTCCAACAACCACAACAGCTGCTCCAACAACTACAACAGCTGCTCCAACAACTACAACAGCTACTCCAACAACCACAACAGCTGCTCCAACAACTACAACAGCTGCTCCAACAACCACAACAGCTGCTCCAACAACCACAACAGCTGCTCCAACAACCACAACAGCTGCTCCAACAACTACAACAGCTGCTCCAACAACCACAACAGCTGCTCCAACAACTACAACAGCTGCTCCAACAACCACAACAGCTGCTCCAACAACTACAACAGCTGCTCCAACAACCACAACAGCTGCTCCAACAACTACAACAGCTGCTCCAACAACAACAACAGCTGCTCCAACAACAACAACCGCTGCTCCAACGACCACTACTGCTGCTCCAACAACCACAACAGCTAGTCCAACAACCACAACAGCTGCTCCAACAACCACTACAGCTGCTCCAACAACCACTACTGCTGCTCCAACAACCACGACAGCTGCTCCAACAACCACAACAGCTGCTCCAACAACTACAACAGCTGCTCCAACAACCACAACAGCTGCTCCAACAACTACAACAGCTGCTCCAACAACTACAACAGCTGCTCCAACAACTACAACAGCTGCTCCAACAACCACAACAGCTGCTCCAACAACCACAACAGCTGCTCCAACAACCACAACAGCTGCTCCAACAACCACTACTGCTGCTCCAACAACCACAACAGCTGCTCAAACAACCACAACAGCTGCTCCAACAACCACAACAGCTGCTCCAACAACTACAACAGCTGCTCCAACAACCACTACAGCTGCTCCAACAACAACAACCGCTGCTCCAACGACCACTACTGTTGCTCCAACAACCACAACAGCTAGTCCAACAACCACAACAGCTGCTCCAACAACCACTACAGCTGCTCCAACAACCACTACTGCTGCTCCAACAACCACAACAGCTGCTCCAACAACCACAACAGCTGCTCCAACAACTACAACAGCTGCTCCAACAACTACAACAGCTGCTCCAACAACCACAACAGCTGCTCCAACAACTACAACAGCTGCTCCAACAACCACAACAGCTGCTCCAACAACCACAACAGCTGCTCAAACAACCACTACAGCTGCTCCAACAACCACAACAGCTTCTCCAACAACCACAACAGCTGCTCCAACAACCACAACAGCTGCTCCAACAACTACAACAGCTGCTCCAACAACCACAACAGCTGCTCCAACAACCACAACAGCTGCTCAAACAACCACTACAGCTGCTCCAACAACCACAACAGCTTCTCCAACAACCACAACAGCTACTCCAACAACCACTACAGCTGCTCCAACAACCACTACAGCTGCTCCAACAACCACTACAGCTGCTCCAACAACCACTACAGCTGCTCCAACAACAACAACCGCTGCTCCAACAACCACTACTGCTGCTCCAACAACCACAACAGCTGCTCCAACAACCACTACAGCTGCTCCAACAACCACAACAGCTGCTCCAACAACTACAACAGCTGCTCCAACAACCACAACAGCTGCTCCAACAACAACAACAGCTGCTCCAACAACCACAACAGCTACTCCAACAACCACAACAGCTGCTCCAACAACCACAACAGCTGCTCCAACAACCACAACAGCTGCTCCAACAACCACAACAGCTGCTCCAACAACCACAACAGCTGCTCCAACAACCACAACAGCTGCTCCAACAACTACAACAGCTGCTCCAACAACCACAACAGCTGCTCCAACAACCACAACAGCTGCTCCAACAACTACAACAGCTGCTCCAACAACTACAACAGCTACTCCAACAACCACAACAGCTGCTCCAACAACTACAACAGCTGCTCCAACAACCACAACAGCTGCTCCAACAACCACAACAGCTGCTCCAACAACCACAACAGCTGCTCCAACAACTACAACAGCTGCTCCAACAACCACAACAGCTGCTCCAACAACTACAACAGCTGCTCCAACAACCACAACAGCTGCTCCAACAACCACAACAGCTGCTCCAACAACCACAACAGCTGCTCCAACAACTACAACAGCTGCTCCAACAACAACAACAGCTGCTCCAACAACAACAACCGCTGCTCCAACGACCACTACCTGCTGCTCCAACAACCACAACAGCTAGTCCAACAACCACAACAGCTGCTCCAACAACCACTACAGCTGCTCCAACAACCACTACTGCTGCTCCAACAACCACGACAGCTGCTCCAACAACCACAACAGCTGCTCCAACAACTACAACAGCTGCTCCAACAACCACAACAGCTGCTCCAACAACTACAACAGCTGCTCCAACAACTACAACAGCTGCTCCAACAACTACAACAGCTGCTCCAACAACCACAACAGCTGCTCCAACAACCACAACAGCTGCTCCAACAACCACAACAGCTGCTCCAACAACCACTACTGCTGCTCCAACAACCACAACAGCTGCTCAAACAACCACAACAGCTGCTCCAACAACCACAACAGCTGCTCCAACAACTACAACAGCTGCTCCAACAACCACTACAGCTGCTCCAACAACAACAACCGCTGCTCCAACGACCACTACTGTTGCTCCAACAACCACAACAGCTAGTCCAACAACCACAACAGCTGCTCCAACAACCACTACAGCTGCTCCAACAACCACTACTGCTGCTCCAACAACCACAACAGCTGCTCCAACAACCACAACAGCTGCTCCAACAACTACAACAGCTGCTCCAACAACTACAACAGCTGCTCCAACAACCACAACAGCTGCTCCAACAACTACAACAGCTGCTCCAACAACCACAACAGCTGCTCCAACAACCACAACAGCTGCTCAAACAACCACTACAGCTGCTCCAACAACCACAACAGCTTCTCCAACAACCACAACAGCTACTCCAACAACCACTACAGCTGCTCCAACAACCACTACAGCTGCTCCAACAACCACTACAGCTGCTCCAACAACCACTACAGCTGCTCCAACAACCACTACAGCTGCTCCAACAACAACAACCGCTGCTCCAACAACCACTACTGCTGCTCCAACAACCACAACAGCTGCTCCAACAACCACAACAGCTGCTCCAACAACCACAACAGCTGCTCCAACAACTACAACAGCTGCTCCAACAACCACAACAGCTGCTCCAACAACTACAACAGCTGCTCCAACAACTACAACAGCTACTCCAACAACCACAACAGCTGCTCCAACAACCACAACAGCTGCTCCAACAACCACAACAGCTGCTCCAACAACCACAACAGCTGCTCCAACAACCACAACAGCTGCTCCAACAACCACAACAGCTGCTCCAACAACTACAACAGCTGCTCCAACAACCACAACAGCTGCTCCAACAACCACAACAGCTGCTCCAACAACTACAACAGCTGCTCCAACAACTACAACAGCTACTCCAACAACCACAACAGCTGCTCCAACAACTACAACAGCTGCTCCAACAACCACAACAGCTGCTCCAACAACCACAACAGCTGCTCCAACAACCACAACAGCTGCTCCAACAACTACAACAGCTGCTCCAACAACCACAACAGCTGCTCCAACAACTACAACAGCTGCTCCAACAACCACAACAGTTGCTCCAACAACTACAACAGCTGCTCCAACAACCACAACAGCTGCTCCAACAACTACAACAGCTGCTCCAACAACAACAACAACAGCTGCTCCAACAACAACAACCGCTGCTCCAACGACCACTACTGCTGCTCCAACAACCACAACAGCTAGTCCAACAACCACAACAGCTGCTCCAACAACCACTACAGCTGCTCCAACAACCACTACTGCTGCTCCAACAACCACAACAGCTGCTCCAACAACCACAACAGCTGCTCCAACAACTACAACAGCTGCTCCAACAACCACAACAGCTGCTCCAACAACTACAACAGCTGCTCCAACAACTACAACAGCTGCTCCAACAACCACAACAGCTGCTTCAACAACCACAACAGCTGCTCCAACAACAACCGCTGCTCCAACAACCACAACAGCTGCTCCAACAACCACTACAGCTGCTCCAACAACTACAACAGCTGCTCCAACAACAACAACAGCTGCTCCAACAACAACAACAGCTGCTCCAACAACCACAACAGCTGCTCCAACAACTACAACAGCTGCTCCAACAACTACAACAGCTACTCCAACAACCACAACAGCTGCTCCAACAACTACAACAGCTGCTCCAACAACCACAACAGCTGCTCCAACAACCACAACAGCTGCTCCAACAACCACAACAGCTGCTCCAACAACCACAACAGCTGCTCCAACAACCACAACAGCTGCTCCAACAACTACAACAGCTGCTCCAACAACAACAACAGCTGCTCCAACAACAACAACCGCTGCTCCAACGACCACTACTGCTGCTCCAACAACCACAACAGCTAGTCCAACAACCACAACAGCTACTCCAACAACCACTACAGCTGCTCCAACAACCACTACTGCTGCTCCAACAACCACAACAGCTGCTCCAACAACCACAACAGCTGCTCCAACAACTACAACAGCTGCTCCAACAACCACAACAGCTGCTCCAACAACTACAACAGCTGCTCCAACAACTACAACAGCTGCTCTAACAACCACAACAGCTGCTTCAACAACCACAACAGCTGCTCCAACAACAACCGCTGCTCCAACAACCACAACAGCTGCTCCAACAACCACTACAGCTGCTCCAACAACTACAACAGCTGCTCCAACAACAACAACAGCTGCTCCAACAACAACAACAGCTGCTCCAACAACCACAACAGCTGCTCCAACAACTACAACAGCTGCTCCAACAACTACAACAGCTACTCCAACAACCACAACAGCTGCTCCAACAACTACAACAGCTGCTCCAACAACCACAACAGCTGCTCCAACAACGACAACAGCTGCTCCAACAACCACAACAGCTGCTCCAACAACTACAACAGCTGCTCCAACAACCACAACAGCTGCTCCAACAACTACAACAGCTGCTCCAACAACCACAACAGCTGCTCCAACAACTACAACAGCTGCTCCAACAACCACAACAGCTGCTCCAACAACTACAACAGCTGCTCCAACAACAACAACAGCTGCTCCAACAACAACAACCGCTGCTCCAACGACCACTACTGCTGCTCCAACAACCACAACAGCTAGTCCAACAACCACAACAGCTGCTCCAACAACCACTACAGCTGCTCCAACAACCACTACTGCTGCTCCAACAACCACAACAGCTGCTCCAACAACCACAACAGCTGCTCCAACAACTACAACAGCTGCTCCAACAACCACAACAGCTGCTCCAACAACTACAACAGCTGCTCCAACAACCACAACAGCTGCTCCAACAACTACAACAGCTGCTCCAACAACCACAACAGCTGCTCCAACAACTACAACAGCTGCTCCAACAACCACAACAGCTGCTCCAACAACTACAACAGCTGCTCCAACAACAACAACAGCTGCTCCAACAACAACAACCGCTGCTCCAACGACCACTACTGCTGCTCCAACAACCACAACAGCTAGTCCAACAACCACAACAGCTGCTCCAACAACCACTACAGCTGCTCCAACAACCACTACTGCTGCTCCAACAACCACAACAGCTGCTCCAACAACCACAACAGCTGCTCCAACAACTACAACAGCTGCTCCAACAACCACAACAGCTGCTCCAACAACTACAACAGCTGCTCCAACAACTACAACAGCTGCTCCAACAACCACAACAGCTGCTCCAACAACCACAACAGCTGCTCCAACAACAACAACCGCTGCTCCAACAACCACAACAGGCTCTCCAACAACCACTACAGCTGCTCCAACAACTACAACAGCTGCTGCTCCAACAACAACAGCTGCTCAAACAACCACAACAGCTGCTCCAACAACCACAACAGCTGCTCCAATAACCACAACAGCTGCTCCAACAACCACTACTGCTGCTCCAACAACCACAACAGCTGCTCCAACAACCACAACAGCTGCTCCAACAACTACAACAGCTGCTCCAACAACCACAACAGCTGCTCCAACAACCACAACAGCTGCTCCAACAACTACAACAGCTGCTCCAACAACTACAACAGCTACTCCAACAACCACAACAGCTGCTCCAACAACTACAACAGCTGCTCCAACAACCACAACAGCTGCTCCAACAACCACAACAGCTGCTCCAACAACCACAACAGCTGCTCCAACAACTACAACAGCTGCTCCAACAACCACAACAGCTGCTCCAACAACTACAACAGCTGCTCCAACAACCACAACAGTTGCTCCAACAACTACAACAGCTGCTCCAACAACCACAACAGCTGCTCCAACAACTACAACAGCTGCTCCAACAACAACAACAGCTGCTCCAACAACAACAACCGCTGCTCCAACGACCACTACTGCTGCTCCAACAACCACAACAGCTAGTCCAACAACCACAACAGCTGCTCCAACAACCACTACAGCTGCTCCAACAACCACTACTGCTGCTCCAACAACCACAACAGCTGCTCCAACAACCACAACAGCTGCTCCAACAACTACAACAGCTGCTCCAACAACTACAACAGCTACTCCAACAACCACAACAGCTGCTCCAACAACTACAACAGCTGCTCCAACAACCACAACAGCTGCTCCAACAACTACAACAGCTGCTCCAACAACCACAACAGCTGCTCCAACAACTACAACAGCTGCTCCAACAACCACAACAGCTGCTCCAACAACTACAACAGCTGCTCCAACAACAACAACAGCTGCTCCAACAACCACAACAGCTACTCCAACAACAACAACCGCTGCTCCAACAACCACTACTGCTGCTCCAACAACCACAACAGCTACTCCAACAACCACAACAGCTACTCCAACAACCACAACAGCTGCTCCAACAACCACTACAGCTGCTCCAACAACCACTACTGCTGCTCCAACAACCACAACAGCTGCTCCAACAACAGCTGCTCCAACAACCACTACAGCTGCTCCAACAACCACTACAGCTGCTCAAACAACCACAACAGCTGCTCCAACAACAACAACCGCTGCTCCAACAACCACTACTGCTGCTCCAACAACCACAACAGCTGCTCCAACAACCACAACAGCTGCTCCAACAACCACTACAGCTGCTCCAACAACCACTACAGCTGCTCCAACAACCACTACTGCTGCTCCAACAACCACAACAGCTGCTCCAACAACCACAACAGCTGCTCCAACAACCACTACAGCTGCTCCAACAACCACTACTGCTGCTCCAACAACCACAACAGCTGCTCCAACAACTACAACAGCTGCTCCAACAACCACAACAGCTGCTCCAACAACCACAACAGCTGCTCCAACAACTACAACAGCTGCTCCAACAACCACAACAGCTGCTCCAACAACCACTACTGCTGCTCCAACAACCACAACAGCTGCTCCAACAACTACAACAGCTGCTCCAACAACCACTACAGCTGCTCCAACAACCACTACTGCTGCTCCACCAACCACAACAGCTGCTCCAACAAGTACAACAGCTGCTCCAACAACCACAACAGCTGCTCCAACAACTACAACAGCTGCTCCAACAACCACAACAGCTGCTCCAACAACCACAACAGCTGCTCCAACAACCACAACAGCTGCTCCAACAACCACTACTGCTGCTCCAACAACCACAACAGCTGCTCAAACAACCACAACAGCTGCTCCAACAACCACTACAGCTGCTCCAACAACCACTACTGCTGCTCCAACAACCACAACAGCTGCTCCAACAAGTACAACAGCTGCTCCAACAACCACAACAGCTGCTCCAACAACTACAACAGCTACTCCAACAACCACAACAGCTGCTCCAACAACTACAACAGCTGCTCCAACAACTACAACAGCTGCTCCAACAACCACAACAGCTGCTCCAACAACCACTACTGCTGCTCCAACAACCACAACAGCTGCTCAAACAACCACAACAGCTGCTCCAACAACCACTACAGCTGCTCCAACAACCACAACAGCTGCTCCAACAACCACAACAGCTGCTCCAACAACCACAACAGCTGCTCCAACAACCACTGCTGCTGCTCCAACAACCACAACAGCTGCTCCAACAACCACAACAGCTGCTCCAACAACCACAACAGCTGCTCCAACAACCACAACAGCTGCTCCAACAACCACTACAGCTGCTCCAACAACCACAACAGCTGCTCCTACAACCACAACAGCTGCTCCTGCAACCACAACAGCTGCTCCTACAACAACAGCTGCTCCAACAACCACAACAGCTGTTCCTACAACAACAACAGTTGCTCCAACAACAACAACAGTTGCTGTGCCTCTGTACACAGTTGAAGTTCAGTTAGATAATGAAGTTTTTACAGATGATCTAAGGGACCCTAAAAGCCCTAAATACAAAGAGCTTGAAACGCGAATTATAACAGCGGTAAGTAAATTATAATATTTAATATGTGCAAAAGTGTTAAGTATCAGTTTCTGATATGTGAGATCATTTTTTGGAATATTTGTAAGAATCTTGCTGTATCCTTTTTACTTATTTTCTATATTATTTCAATACTATGATGTTAACCAACGAAAAGGCTCTTAACATTGCTGAGTTTGTTTTCAATTCTTTTCTTGTTTTTTTACAGTGTGAGTCCATATACCGAAAACAATTTGGTAATCAATTTCTCGGGTGCGCTGTGAGACGTTTCAAGTAAGAACTTCTGTCCAACATTTTAAATAGGCCTTTCAAGTATCTTGCATTTTTGATATGACAAGTATCACATACAGAAACATAATTGTTGTCCTCTTTCGTTCTTATTCCACAGTCGTGTTCCAACACGTGCTGATGGAGTTGAAGCTGATTTGGCCATTACCTTTAGTCCAGCCACTCCAGGACAAGATCTCCCACCAAATACTGATGTTTCTGAAACCTTGGTTCAAGCTGCAAATAATCCCAGCAACAACTTCAGTGTGGCCTTCAATCCAAGTACTGTTTCAGTAGTAGGTAAGTCATCATGACAAAATCTTTAAATTCTTAAATTATTTTATAAGTCTTTTAATGTGAAACTAGACAGTTTGATATCAACTAATATCAGATCATCATTTTGGTTTAGGCACTAATAATCATTAAAATTTTATAAATAGATGGTCCAATGCCCTCTACTACAACTGCTGCGGTTGCAACTACAACTGCTGCGCCTGCAACTACAACTGCAGCACCTGCCACTACTGCACCTGCAGCTACAACTGCTGCGCCTGCAGCTACAACTGTAGCACCTGCCACTACTGCGCCTGCAGCTACAACTGTAGCACCTGCCACTACTGCGCCTGCAGCTACAACTGCTGCACCTGCCACTGCTGCACCTGCAGCTACAACTGCTGCACCTGCAGCTACAACTGCAGCAGTTACATTTGTAGATGCAACTTTCAGATCTGTTCTTCAAAATTTTACAAATGATTTGTTGGATCCATCATCTGCAGCTTTTCAAATGCGATCATCAATGATAAAGACACAGGTAAGTCTCAGACATCATAATAGGATCTACCAGTACTTAAGAAAGGCAAAGTGTCTCATTCATCCTTGTTATATTGATCTCATATAACACACAGCTTGGTTTTTTATTTAAAAAATCTAATTAAAGTGTGTACATTTTTTTTCCTGTTTCTGCAGCTGGAACCTGAGTTTAAGAGGGAATTCCCATCCTCATTTCAGAGACTTGTTGTGAATAGCTTCAGGTACCTTTTAAACATGACCAAACTGCAATTTAAGAGTAGTTGCTTGATCCTTTCTAATGATATTGTTTTCTTCTCCCTCTGCAGAAGTGGATCCATCATCAATAACATGGCCCTTGGATTTGATAGCGCATCTGTTCCTAATAACACTCAGATTGCAGCAGTTTTAGTAAATGCAGCTTCTAGTGTCACTGGCTTTGACATTGAAGGAACCTCTATCACCGTCAATGGCACTGGCATATGTAAGCAACATTTAGTGGTGTTTTATAAAAATATTTGAATTGGGTGTTGAAGTGTTTCTTAAACTAATGTTTTGTCCTATTTCTTCTTCATTTACAGCTTCAAGTGGAGTAAGCCAGAAGATCAGTCTCATCACTGCATTCTGCCTGGTACCGTTGTCATGGCTTCTGTCAAACCAGCAATAGCACCAGTGCTGATTAACATGTCTTTCATTACTGGTTTAAAACATATCTCTGTGTGGGAGAGTCCAGGATCCTGGGCCGGACAGAATGACACAGTCTACTTTAAACAGCTGGTCTAATGAATATTAGAATTATGAGCAGCACTTTATGCTTTCTTTGTAATGTCAGAAAATAATTTCACTATTTATTAACAACTGCATCCTGATAAACTAAGCACTGTAATATTTGAACAAGTGACGGTTAACAGTTCTGTCTTGTTAAGTCTTGTTCGTCAAACAAGTAAAAACAGCCACATTACAAAGTCAAAATGTAAAACCACTTTCATCACTATTGAAATTTGTGGCTTTTTTTAAACAAGCAGATTGGAAACTATTGAAGACTACAAGCTGGACTTTTAGTAAAGACCATCTTCTCCCAAAGAACAATGGGCATTTTGTACTTTGGACAAAAAAACTCTTAATTTGTAGTTGGTTTTTAAATAACTCGTCATGTTTTAAGGCTTTCAATAGTCTCCAGGGGAATGTAAGATTCATGGTTAGCTCATGAGTACTATTGAATGAAGGGATCAACTGTTGTTTATTAATTAACACATGCATGTTGATAGTTAGCTGCATACCCTGACTTTATATATTTATGGGAAATATATATGCAGAGAAAATGCACTTTCAATTTCTTTATTTATATAAACTGTATTATGTAATCCTGTATTCTGTGAGACGTTTTGATGTTTGTACAGAACCTGTCAGAAACTTTACAATGATCAGAATACAAAATCTTTGAAAAATGTACACTGTCTCTTGTCTGATGTTTTCTAATTTGGTCTGTTAAGAGAGAGAACGTAAGGGTATGTATGAAGTCAGAAGCTTTAGTTTTAGCATAGGTGATGTTGACAAACTGTCAAACAATACCTGTGATTTTATATGAAAGATACAGCTATTGTGTCAATGAAATTGTCTCCTTAAGAATAAGAGAGCATTTTCATGGCGTGTGACAAGACACATGTAATGTTGGATGCAAGATGACGAGTTAAACTCATGCATAACATTTCTAAATAAAGGAACTCACCTTCCTCCTCCGAGTAAAATCCACTGCTATGGTTGAACTGTAAATTTGCTGCCAGAGCAATATTAAAGTTGGATCCTTAATTTGATCAGAGTTTTAGAGGATGACTTTGACCCACACTGAATTTGAGAATATAACTTGGAAATGAACATAAGATTAATTTTGAAATATTCCATGTTAATGCTGTGATTTTGTTCATAATTGTCTCATTTGAATAAGGTATGACTGTGTTAAGCTTCATTTTGATATGCAAATGATGACTTTGCTTTCTAACATGTCAAAGGAGAAAAAAGAGTTCACTCAGGAGAATAACTAAACTGAAAAAAGCTACAGACAGGTCAGATTTAACTTAAAACTATTACAAAAGTGAATTACTGTGACTTGTGTTGAAGGCTGTCCCATTCCAAAGGCTCTTTCAAATGCAGCCAACCAATGCTTCCTTCTGTCCCTTGGGCCAAAAAGAATGCACCTGATGCATCCGTTGCAGCCAAACATTCACTATTACTTTTTGCATGCAAATTCAAACTCGATGGCAGGCTCTCACGCCGCTGAGTAATGAGCAAGTTACATTAGTATTTGGTTTCAGTGCTTTAGAACAGCTACCAACACAGATGTTACACAAAAAAAGCAGCTTCAAACTTGAGATCATCTTTCAAATGTAATGTTTAGTTATGGAGATTTTGGCAATGTTAGCTAGTGAGCCAGTTAGTTACCTGTTGCCAACAGGGGTGGGGCTAATCAGTAGAGACCAAATCTCTGCTGTTGTAGCTTTTGTACACTGGCTCCCCACAAAATCCAAAACAGATTTTAAAAACATTCTTCTGACTTCAAAGCTCTTGTCAGGCACTGTTGTATCTTATTTGAACAGCATGGCTCTGTAGTATAGAGTCTGGGTACAAAACTAGCCTGCCTGCAGTCCTGACTTGTAAGTCCTGATTGAACATATTTGGAGCATCAGGAAACAAGAAATACAACAATGCAGACCCCAAACTGTTAAGTAGCTGAATTGCTATATCAAATTCGGGGGGAATGACATGTGAAACTATGCAAAACAACATGTAAGAAGGGGTGGTGATGTAGACTACTGGCTTTAATATTGTCACTGGTGTCATGTTCTGTCATTACACCACATGACACCATCATCACTAGTGATGTTTGATACCACCGATTTCCTTTCTGATCCGATACTGAGGAAAATTCAGGCTTGTATCGGCGATACCGATCCGTTACCGATACTTTGAGCAAACACACCTAATGTGTCTGGTAGATCTAAAAAAAGTAGTGTATTTCTGAACTATTGATTTATTTATTTTAAACTCGTAAGTATATCGAGGCAGCGGCCTCATTTACAATATAGCCGAGCTAATGCAACAAGAGAAAAACCAAACAGAGGATACAATCATACATTTTAAACACAAAAAAGAAAGAAAATAAGTAAAACAATAAAACCATTAAAACAAATTATTGTTTAATTATTAAGAACTAGAACTAGTAGTTCCCACCAACCGCGTATAATTTAGACAGGATCTCAATGGTTTAGTTACTTTCCACTGTGTTCCTGTTAATGATATACTGTACATTGCCTCAAATGACTGAAGTATCAAAAGTATCGATATTTTGATTTAAGAATCGATTTTAGAGCATAAAGATCTGGTATCGGAAGTATCGATATTTCAGTATCGATCCGCACATCACTAATCATCACTGGTATCATGTTCTGCCATTACACCACATGACACCATCATCACTGGTGTAAACTTTCGTTTTGGTTTTTCTACATGCATGTATGTATTGGTTTGAGTGCACACATGATGCAGATTTACTTCCTCCAACACCAATACAGCCACAGTGGCAGGTAAAAATATTAGCGCTGCAGAGTAATTAGTGACCAACAATAACTAGATTGGACCCCCCTCCTGTCTGTATTCTACTGTGACACTTCAGAGCAGAGCCACACTAAGTAAAGAGCATCAGCTCTTTCACTGAAGGAATTTGCATCTCTCTGTTACAACGGGTCTACCTGCTTAAAAGTGTGTTTCTTTTTGAGGGGACAGATCAGAAGAGCAGCCTGCTGCCACCCAAACTTAGATGAGGAACGTGGACCGTCATGTAAAGTTATACTTTAATATATTAGTGTAATTGAAACATGAATACTTTGGGCCTTCAGATTAACCATAGCCTGTAATTACGATTTATTTCTCATAAGATAACATCTCATAACATTACCAATGTATTCTGGAAATACTACGACTTTATTCCTTGAAATAGAAAAGAAAGTCTTTCTCAATATAGCCCTAATCTTGCGTCATATACAGGAGTATTAACATATGGTTTGATGAAAATAAGTTATACTTAAATAAAATTAATGTTTATAGCCTTGCAGATGAAAAAAGGACAAAATCGTTATGCTGTCTTTAGATGGAATTCATATTGACAGTGTCCCAATTTCAGATTTTTAGGTGTGATTATGGCTCATAAACCATCAAGGAAGCTTGTATTACTCAAGTAAAACCAAAATCGCTAAGAATGTTTTTGTTTACTAAAAGCTAAGTTTTTATTAAATTACAGGGTAAAAAGGATTTTATATTCTTCACTTATTTTGCCATATTTTGCCATATCAAACCCACTGTTTGGAAGTTTTGAGCAACAAATACACCAGCAACATGAAAGCATTCTTAACGTCCATTTTAAGGCAGGATTATTGCAACTTAAAGATTTAGTTGAGTTACAGACACTCGTAGTTACGTTAAAGCAAAAAGCAGAGTATTACCATTATTATTATTAAAATCCGGAGAATGTGTCATCTCCTGGGCGATGTTACCTCTTGTTACTGACATCATGTTTCATGTCTTGTGTTTCCTGTCTTCTTGTGTTACCTACCCTTTTCTCTCGTTTCAGGTCTGTAGGCTTCCTGTTTCCCATTCCCCTGATTACCTTAATGTGCCTCACCTGTGTCTTGTTATCCCCACTCCCCTAATGTATTTAAGCTGTTCACTTTGTACGTTGTGACTACCTTCCAGCATTTTTTGTGTTTTCCGTTGTAAGTTTTGACCAGTGTTGGTGTTTTTGGTCTGAGTTTTTCCTCCCTGATTTGGATACCTCTACCTGTTATGTTTTTGCCTTCCTGTGTACCGTACCCTAATTAAAAAGATGATCCAGTCTAGAGTTGCACTTTGGTCTCAATCTTTGATTCAGTGTGATCCAGAAGTTGTTTTCAGTTCAGAAGATGAGGAATGCATGGAGAATAATAGTAAATGTTAGTATGCATGGACACCTTAAAGATGTTTTTTTCTGCAGTTGGAGTCAAACTCTTTGAAGGATTGTTTGAACATTGAATTTTAAGAAAAAATAAAAAGGAACAATATACTTTCTGAAACTGGCAGGTAGTAAGTTTTCTATTATTTTAAATGTGGAAGTGTCATCAAACAATGATATTCTGCTCCTTGTTTTTCCTTGACTTTACGGTCACATTGGTTGTAATGTAATTTTAATTGGACAGACCATCTATTTCTATTTTCTGAACTTGTGTTTTGCTTAAGAGGTGGGTAAAAAAAAGATTTGTCTTCCCTCTGCTCGGTTCTAGACATGGAATTTGTTGAAATTATGAATTGATTGTATTCTTATTCTTTCTTTTTATGGGAACTTTGTACATTGAAATGACTGGAACAAATACAATTTGAATAAAATGAAATGTAATATATAGTATGTTAAAATTCATAGTGAAAATTCTCTGAACACAGCATTGTAAAATGTCATCTCTGGAGCATGTCTGAATTCTGGAATGGGACCTAGTATCACACTATCCAGTTAAAACATTTTTCCAATATGACTGATGCCATTGTTTGAATGCCACACAAACTGCACTTCTGACTCAGCTCAGTACCTTTATGCTTCTGTGACAAAGAGAAATAACATGCAAAAGATTTGGTAACAGGGGCGGAGCCAAGAGGTAACCTGAAAACTGATTGGCCACCCTGAAATCCTAAGCCATTATTGGCTATTTCCCTTGTCAGAGGCGGCACTTTTATTGAAATCATGTATTTGGGTTGGGTTTCAACAGTGATTTCAATGTGATACATTATCTTTAGTTGATACCTAAATGTTTACTTTGGACAAACATCTTCTTTCTTAGTCCTTAAAGAAATAAATGTAGCAGATTAACTGTCACTCTGTTGAACTAGATTTCAAAGTTAAAAATCATATACAAGAATATAACAAGTTTTGGATTTTTGTAATATTAGAAGTTAATGTAGATGTGATTATTGGACACAACCCTCCTACGCTTGGAGTAAGCCACCACGCCTGAACACCCCTACAAAAGTCAGTGCCCAATTTTGGCCACCCCTGTTAAAAAAAATGGTGACTGAAAAAGTCAATGTTTGGTGTGTAGGCAAAATTTGACTATGACACATTGTGTTGTATGAGGAAAATTAGGCTCAGTATATGTCTTGATTAAAGGAAATCAAGAAATCTCCATTTCATCTCCAGAGATGTTCCAGATTTTTGCAAGAGTTAAAAATTGTCTCTGGATTTTGGTGTTTGGAGCAAACAGAGGCATATTGTTTAAGAGGCTTCACACTTCAGAACAACCTCTTTTTGAACCAGACAAACCTGATGTAAATAAAAATGCTCTGCCAAAGCACTGAAGGGAAAGAGGACAAGTGTGTTAAATGTGTTTGTATAAAACAGAAAACTTGTCTTTCAAGCCAGCTCCAAGACAGGGATAAAGCTAATCTTTGACCTATTTTGGAAATATTTATTTCTATCTATCTAAGACACAAAAGCTTAGAATTGATTTGCCAAAAAAATAAACATAGAATTTTAATTTTTATATTTAGTTTAAACAAACATCTTCATTCCTCTGTCTGTCTGTTGAGAAAGTGAGTTATGTAAGGTTTTTTTTGAGCTGACACAAATGTCACTGGGAACAAGGAAATGCCAGATGTGTTAAGCTTGGTACAAGCAGACATGTAACAGACACTGTTGCTATTATTAGCGAAAGTAGCCAAGAGGCTCGCTGACTAATGAAAGACAACTGATAACTTAACAAACAAAAACAGCCTCAATGGGCTTCAATTCAAAACTTTGCTAACACTTTTACTTTTGGTAATCCATTCATACATTCATTATTATTATTATTATTATTATTATTATTATTATTTTGTTTTATTTTTTATTTTTTGCTGCTTTATTAGGTCCATGGCTTATTCATTCAGTTAACTATATAATTGTTCATTGTTAAATACAACTGGGATGTCCTGAAGAGAATGATTGATCATATGATTATATTTTTAGCTTGTGTTTGCAGTGGTCTTTCATCATACTTTGAATTGGGCACTTGTGAAATATATCTGAAAATGTTTCATAGCTACATTTTTGCATAGAGCGTTTTTGAGGACAGCAGTTTTTATAGGACAAATAACAGGCTAATAATCAATAACAAAAAAAAAAGATCTCTCCATTCATTAGGAGTAGTTATTCTATACTTGATCATAATGTCCGCAGAATTTGCACGCAATTAAAAAGATGAGAGGAAATGAAAGTGAGATGTTTTTACTCTTGTGTTGCCGTATAAACATTGTTGTTTTACACTTTAACTATATTGTACTGTAAATTTACATCATAAACTCAGACTCTATGAAAAAAAAATTATAAAAATGTCTAGCTGCACCAACACTTCACATGGGCTCTTTCTTAATTTGTTTGTCATCACTTACTGTCACACCGGTGGAACTTCTTTCAACATGCACCGGTGGAATGCACCAACAGCTTCACAGGACAAAAGAAGGGTGTCTCCACATTTCAGAAATACTCGTTCACGTAGGCAAAACGTAAGCAGGCTCTATTCCTTTCCAGTATATAAAGCCTTTATCAGATGAAGGCTGTCAGATAAGGTGAAAGGTGTGATAATCACAGCTGAATAGGACGACATTACCAGATACAGAGAGAGTTAATAACTTTTCACCTTTTATCTTTTTTCTCCATCATTTTTTCATCTTTTTCTTACGGTAAGCACATTTTATCCACATTTTTTAACTCTTGTTTGTTTTTGAAATATCATAGTTTTAAGAAATTTGTATAGCTACAATTCCTCCTACAATTCATATGTATTCATCACATAAGTCAAAAGTTTAAAATGATAATTGTAGCATCCCTTTTGTTTGCATTATAAAATAGACTGTTTAAGCTATTTACACCAGCATCGTAAAATGCAATTCTGTATAACCACTTATGACAACAAAAAGTATTGGATCATTTAAAACGATTAAAAAAATTACAGAAACCTTCATAAAATAAAGAACAGTTTTAAACAAATGTTTTTGTAAGATATGAGAGGCAGCTTGTAGCACCTCCTGAACAACTTACTGCACAAAAGTTGAACGGACTCTATTAAAAATATATTAAGATTTATTTGTCAGGTAATGCAGGTTAATGTACAAATTCATCAGTTCATTGAGAGTTTAAAATCCCTGTACATTGATTTGCAATGTCATTAGTCCTTTTATTTTGAATGTTTTTATATTTTACTTTGTTTAGAAGTATGAAAGAGTTAAAACGCAAGTAGAGGAAAATGGAAGGATACGTGTTAAGTTTTTTAATTCTTCAGAGTCTGTTAATGATTTAATAAATTATTTAATTAGCAGAATGAAAAGTGTGGACCGAAACAATGATCCAAGATCTGTTTAATTTAAACACCAGTGGAAAAATTACACGTACAAAACAAAAATTGTAAGTTTTGTTCGTCAATCTGCATTTTTTATGGATTTAAAACTGAGTGGTATTCGTTAGACAATAAAAAGAATGTAAGGATTTTAACAAGTGATGAAGTTGTGTTAGTCCTCTGTTATTAACTTGTTGCATCGTTTTTTTAACTTAGAGACCTAAAAGAAGGCAAGATGGCTGTTGGAAGGATCACATCCCTTTTTCTGATTCTTACTGGTAAGCAAAAAAAGAAATCTTAGTATTGGATCAGCAGGATCAAATATGTGAAAGGAACTAAATCACTGGATTGGTTTATATATGCAGAATCATAAAAAGAAGAACCAAGAAACTTAAGTGACTCAAGCTGTAAAAAATGTTTTCTTTTTTAATGTAAGCAGCGCTAAGAATGTCAACAGCAACAACAACAGCTGCTCCAACCACCATCACAGCTGCCCCAACAACCACAACAGCAGCTCCCACAACCACAACAGCTGCACCGACCACCACAACAGCTGTGCCAACAACCACAACAGCTGCTCCAACAACCACAACAGCTGCTCCTACAACCACAACAGCTGCTCCAACAACCACAACAGCTGCTCCAACAACCACGACAGCTGCTCCAACAACCACAACAGCTGCTCCTACAACCACAACAGCTGCTCCTACAACCACAACAGCTGCTCCAACAGCTGCTCCTACAACCACAACAGCTGCTCCAACAACCACGACAGCTGCTCCAACAACCACGACAGCTGCTCCCACAACCACAACAGCTGCTCCTACAACCACAACAGCTGCTCCTACAACCACAACAGCTGCTCCAACAACCATCACAGCTGCCCCAACAACCACAACAGCAGCTCCCACAACCACAACAGCTGCACCGACCACCACAACAGCTGTGCCAACAACCACAACAGCTGCTCCAACAACCACAACAGCTGCTCCTACAACCACAACAGCTGCTCCAACAACCACAACAGCTGCTCCAACAACCACGACAGCTGCTCCAACAACCACAACAGCTGCTCCAACAACCACAACAGCTGCTCCTACAACCACAACAGCTGCTCCAACAGCTGCTCCTACAACCACAACAGCTGCTCCAACAACCACGACAGCTGCTCCAACAACCACGACAGCTGCTCCCACAACCACAACAGCTGCTCCTACAACCACAACAGCTGCTCCTACAACCACAACAGCTGCTCCAACAACCACGACAGCTGCACCGACCACCACAACAGCTGCTCCTACAACCACAACAGCTGCTCCAACAACCACAACAGCTGCACCGACCACCACAACAGCTGCTCCAACAACTACTACAGCTGCTCCAACAACCACTACAGCTGCTCCAACAACAACAACAGCTGTGCCAACAACCACAACAGCTGCTCCTACAACCACAACAGCTGCTCCAACAACCACAACAGCTGCTCCAACAACCACAACAGCTGTGCCAACAACCACAACAGCTGCTCCAACAACCACAACAGCTGCTCCTACAACCACAACAGCTGCTCCAACAACCACGACAGCTGCTCCCACAACCACAACAGCTGCTCCTACAACCACAACAGCTGCTCTAACAACCACGACAGCTGCACCGACCACCACAACAGCTGCTCCAACAACCACAACAGCTGCTCCAACAACAACAGCTGTGCCAACAACCACAACAGCTGCTACTACAACCACAACAGCTGCTCCAACAACCACGACAGCTGCTCCCACAACCACAACAGCTGCTCCTACAACCACAACAGCTGCTCCAACAACCACAACAGCTGCACCAACAACCACAACAGCTGCTCCTACAACCACAACAGCTGCTCCAACAACCACAAAAGCTGCTCCAACAACCACAACAGCTGTGCCAACAACCACAACAGCTGCTCCTACAACCACAACAGCTGCTCCAACAACCAAAACAGCTGCTCCAACAACAACAGCTGCTCCAACAACCACAACAGCTGCTCCAACAACCACGACAGCTGCACCGACCACCACAACAGCTGCTCCAACAACAACAACAGCTGCTCCAACAACTACTACAGCTGCTTCAACAACCACAACAGCTGCTCCTACAACAACAGCTGCTCCAACAACCACGACAGCTGCACCGACCACCACAACAGCTGCACCGACCACCACAACAGCTGCTCCAACAACAACAACAGCTGCTCCAACAACCACAACAGCTGCTCCAACAACTACTACAGCTGCTCCAACAACCACTACAGCTGCTCCAACAACAACAACAGCTGTGCCAACAACCACAACAGCTGCTCCTACAACCACAACAGCTGCTCCTACAACCACAACAGCTGCTTTTACAACCACAACAGCTGCTCCAACAACCACGACAGCTGCACCGACCACCACAACAGCTGCTCCTACAACCACAACAGCTGCTCCAACAACCACAACAGCTGCACCAACAACCACAACAGCTGCTCCTACAACCACAACAGCTGCTCCAACAACCACAACAGCTGCTCCAACAACCACAACAGCTGTGCCAACAACCACAACAGCTGCTCCTACAACCACAACAGCTGCTCCAACAACCACAACAGCTGCTCCAACAACTACAGCTGCTCCAACAACCACAACAGCTGCTCCAACAACCACGACAGCTGCACCGACCACCACAACAGCTGCTCCAACAACAACAACAGCTGCTCCAACAACTACTACAGCTGCTTCAACAACCACAACAGCTGCTCCTACAACAACAGCTGCTCCAACAACCACGACAGCTGCACCGACCACCACAACAGCTGCACCGACCACCACAACAGCTGCTCAGACAACAACAACAGCTGCTCCAACAACCACAACAGCTGCTCCAACAACTACTACAGCTGCTCCAACAACCACTACAGCTGCTCCAACAACAACAACAGCTGTGCCAACAACCACAACAGCTGCTCCTACAACCACAACAGCTGCTCCTACAACCACAACAGCTGCTTCTACAACCACAACAGCTGCTCCAACAACCACGACAGCTGCACCGACCACCACAACAGCTGCTCCAACCACAACAGCTGCTCCAACAACCACAACAGCTGCTCCAACAACCACGACAGCTGCACCGACCACCACAACAGCTGCTCCAACAACAACAACAGCTGCTCCAACAACCACAACAGCTGCTCCAACAACTACTACAGCTGCTCCAACAACCACTACAGCTGCTCCAACAACAACAACAGCTGTGCCAACAACCACAACAGCTGCTCCTACAACCACAACAGCTGCTCCAACAACCACAACAGCTGCTCCAACCACCACAACAGCTGCTCCTACAACCACAACAGCTGCTCCTACAACCACAACAGCTGCTCCAACAACCACGACAGCTGCTCCTACAAGCACAACAGCTGCTCTAACAACAACCACAACAGCTGCTCCTACAACCACAACAGCTGCTCCAACAACCACGACAGCTGCTCCTACAACCACAACAGCTATTCCGACAACAACAACAGCTGCTCCAACAACCACAACAGCTGCTCCAACAACTACTACAGCTGCTCTAACAACCACAACAGCTGCTCCGACCACCACAACAGCTGCACCGACCACCACAACAGCTGCTCCTACAACCACAACAGCTGCTCCCACAACCACAACAGCTGCACCGACCACCACAACAGCTGCTCCAACAACCACAACAGCTGCTCCAACAACCACAGCAGCTGCTCCAACAACAACAACAGCTGCTCCAACAACCACAACAGCTGCTCCTACAACCACAACAGCTGCTCCAACAACCACAACAGCTGTGCAAACAACCACAACAGCTGCACCGACCACCACAACAGCTGCTCCAACAACTACTACAGCTGCTCCAACAACCACAACAGCTGCTCCTACAACAACAGCTGCTCCAACAACCACGACAGCTGCACCGACCACCACAACAGCTGCTCTTACAACCACAACAGCTGTGCCAACAACCACAACAGCTGCTCCAACAACAACAACAGCTGCTCCTACAACAACAACAGCTGCTCCAACCACAACAACAGCTGCTCCAACAACAACAACAGCTGCTCCAACAACCACAACAGCTGTGCCAACAACCACAACAGCTGCTCCAACAACAACAACAGCTGCTCCTACAACCACAACAGCTGCTCCAACAACCACGACAGCTGCTCCCACAACCACAACAGGTGCTCCAACAACCACAACAGCTGCTCCAACAACCACAACAGCTGCTCCAACAACCACGACAGCTGCACCGACCACCACAACAGCTGCACCGGCCACCACAACAGCTGCACCGACCACCACAACAGCTGTTCCAACAACAACAGCTGCACCGACCACCACAACAGCTGCACCGACCACCACAACAGCTGCACCGACCACCACAACAGCTGCTCCAACAACAACAACAGCTGCTCCAACAACCACTACAGCTGCTCCAACAACCACTACAGCTGCTCCAACAACCACAACAGCTGCTCCAACAACCACAACAGCTGCTCCAACAACTACTACAGCTGCTCCAACAACAACAACAGCTGCTCCAACAACCACAACAGCTGCTCCAACAACTACTACAGCTGCTCCAACAACAACAACAGCTGCACCGACCACCACAACAGCTGCACCGACCACCACAACAGCTGCTCCTACAACCACAACAGCTGCTCCAACAACCACAACAGCTGCTCCAACAACCACAACAGCTGTGCCAACAACCACAACAGCTGCTCCTACAACCACAACAGCTGCTCCCACAACCACAACAGCTGCACCGACCACCACAACAGCTGCTCCAACAACCACAACAGCTGCTCCAACAACCACAACAGCTGCTCCGACCACCACAACAGCTGCACTGACCACCACAACAGCTGCTCCAACAACAGCTGCTCCAACAACCACAACAGCTGCTCCTACAACCACAACAGCTGCTCCAACAACCACAACAGCTGCTCCAACAACTACAACAGCTGCTCCAACAACCACAACAGCTGCTCCTACAACAACAACAGCTGCTCCAACAACCACAACAGCTGCTCCAACAACCACAACAGCTGCTTCAACAACCACTACAGCTGCTCCAACAACCACAACAGCTGCTCCAACAACCACAACAGCTGCTCCAACAACTACTACAGCTGCTCCAACAACCACAACAGCTGCTCCAACAACTACTACCGCTGCTCCAACAACCACAACAGCTGCTCCAACAACTACTACAGCTGCTCCAACAACCACAACAGCTGCTCCTACAACAACAGCTGCTCCAACAACCACAACAGCTGCTCCAATAACCACAACAGCTGCTCCGACCACCACAACAACTGCTCCAACAACCACAACAGATGCTCCAACAACTACTACAGCTGCTCCAACAACCACAACAGATGCTCCTACAACAACAGCTGCTCCAACAACCACAACAGCTGCTCCAACAACCACGACAGCTGCACCGACCACCACAACAGCTGCACCGACCACCACAACAGCTGCACCGACCACCACAACAGCTGCTCCTACAACCACAACAGCTACTCCAACAACCACCACAGCTGCTTCAACAACCACTACAGCTGCTCCAACAACCACAACAGCTGCTCCAACAACCACAACAGCTGCTCCAACAACCACTACAGCTGCTCCAACAACCACAACAGCTGCTCCAACAACCACAACAGCTGCTCCTACAACCACAACAGCTGCTCCAACAACCACTACAGCTGCTCCAACAACCACTGCAGCTGCTCCAACAACCACAACAGCTGCTCCAACAACCACAACAGCTGCTCCAACAACTACTACATCTGCTCCAACAACAACAACAGCTGCTCCAACAACCACAACAGCTGCTCCAACAACTACTACAGCTGCTCCAACAACCACAACAGCTGCACCGACCACCACAACAGCTGCTCCTACAACCACAACAGCTGCTCTAACAACCACAACAGCTGCTCCAACAACCACAACAGCTGTGCCAACAACCACAACAGCTGCTCCTACAACCACAACAGCTGCTCCCACAACCACAACAGCTGCACCGACCACCACAACAGCTGCTCCAACAACCACAACAGCTGCTCCGACCACCACAACAGCTGCACTGACCACCACAACAGCTGCTCCTACAACAACAGCTGCACCAACAACCACAACAGCTGCTCCAACAACTACTACAGCTGCTCCAACAACCACAACAGCTGCTCCTACAACAACAACAGCTGCTCCAACAACCACAACAGCTGCTCAAACAACCACAACAGCTGCTTCAACAACCACTACAGCTGCTCCAACAACCACAACAGCTGCTCCAACAACCACAACAGCTGCACCGACCACCACAACAGCTGCTCCTACAACAACAACAGCTGCTCCAACAACCACAACAGCTGCTCCAACAACCACAACAGCTGCTTCAACAACCACTACAGCTGCTCCAACAACCACAACAGCTGCTCCAACAACCACAACAGCTGCTCCAACAACTACTACAGCTGCTCCAACAACTACAACAGCTGCTCCAACAACTACTACCGCTGCTCCAACAACCACAACAGCTGCTCCAACAACTACTACAGCTGCTCCAACAACCACAACAGCTGCTCCTACAACAACAGCTGCTCCAACAACCACAACAGCTGCTCCAACAACCACAACAGCTGCTCCGACCACCACAACAACTGCTCCAACAACCACAACAGCTGTGCCAACAACCACAACAGCTGCTCCAACAACTACTACAGCTGCTCCAACAACCACAACAGATGCTCCTACAACAACAGCTGCTCCAACAACCACAACAGATGCTCCTACAACAACAGCTGCTCCAACAACCACAACAGCTGGTCCAACAACCACGACAGCTGCACCGACCACCACAACAGCTGCACCGACCACCACAACAGCTGCACCGACCACCACAACAGCTGCTCCTACAACCACAACAGCTGCTCCAACAACCACAACAGCTGCTCCAACAACCACAACAGCTGTGCAAACAACCACAACAGCTGCTCCTACAACCACAACAGCTGCTCCAACAACCACAACAGCTTTGCAAACAACCACAACAGCTGCTCCAACAACCACAACAGCTGCTCCAACAACCACAACAGCTGCTCCAACAACCACAACAGCTGCTCCAACAACCACAACAGCTGCTCCAACAACCACGACAGCTGCACCGACTACCACAACAGCTGCTCCAACAACCACAACAGCTGCTCCTACAACCACAACAGCTGCTCCAACAACCACAACAGCTGCCCCAACAACCACAACAGCTGCTCCAACAACCACAACAGCTGCTCCAACAACCACAACAGCTGCTCTAACAACTACTACAGCTGCTCCAACAACCACAACAGCTGCTCCAACAACCACAACAGCTGCTCCAACAACCACAACAGCTGCTCCAACAACCACAACAGCTGCTCCAACAACCATAACAGCTGCTCCAACAACCACAACAGCTGCTCTAACAACTACTACAGCTGCTCCAACAACCACAACAGCTGCTCCAACAACCACAACAGCTGCACCGACCACCACAACAGCTGCACCGACCACCACAACAGCTACTCCTACAACAACAACAGCTGCTCCAACAACCACAACAGCTGCTCCTACAACAACAACAGCTGCACCGACCACCACAACAGCTGCTCCAACAACAACAACAGCTGCTCCAACAACCACAACAGCTGCTCCAACAACCACAACAGCTGCTCCAACAACCACAACAGCTGCTCCTACAACCACAACAGCTGCTCCAACAACCACAACAGCTGCTCCAACAACAACTACAGCTACTCCAACAACCACAACAGCTGCTCCTACAACCACAACAGCTGCTCCAACAACCACAACAGCTTCTCCAACAACCACAACAGCTGCTCCAACAACCACAACAGCTGCTCCAACAACCACAACAGCTGCTCCTACAACAACAACAGCTGCACCGACCACCACAACAGCTGCTCCAACAACAACAACAGCTGCTCCAACAACCACAACAGCTGCTCCAACAACCACAACGGCTGCTCCAACAACCACAACAGCTGCTCCTACAACCACAACAGCTGCTCCAACAACCACAACAGCTGCTCCAACAACAACTACAGCTACTCCAACAACCACAACAGCTGCTCCTACAACAACAACAGCTGCTCCAACAACCACAACAGCTGCTCCAACAACCACAACAGCTGCTCCAACAACCACAACAGCTGCTCCTACAACCACAACAGCTGCTCCAACAACCACAACAGCTGCTCCAACAACAACTACAGCTACTCCAACAACCACAACAGCTGCTCCAACAACCACAACAGCTGCTCCTACAACCACAACAGCTGCTCCTGCAACCACAACAGCTGCTCCTACAACCACAACAGCTGCTCCTACAACCACAACAGCTGCTCCTGCAACCACAACAGCTGCTCCTACAACAACAGCTGCTCCAACAACCACAACAGCTGTTCCTACAACAACAACAGTTGCTCCAACAACAACAACAGTTGCTGTGCCTCTGTACACAGTTGAAGTTCAGTTAGATAATGAAGTTTTTACAGATGATCTAAATGACCCTAAAACCCCTAAATACAAAGAGCTTGAAACGCGAATTATAACAGCGGTAAGTAAATTATAATTTTTAATATGTGCAAAAGTGTTAAGTATCAGTTTCTGATAGGTGAGATCATTTTTTGGAATATTTGTAAGAATCTTGCTGTATCCTTTTTACTTATTTTCTATATTATTTCAATACTATGATGTTAACCAACGAAAAGGCTCTTAACATTGCTGAGTTTGTTTTCAATTCTTTTCTTGTTTTTTTACAGTGTGAGTCCATATACCGAAAACAATTTGGTAATCAATTTCTCGGGTGCGCTGTGAGAGGTTTCAAGTAAGAACTTCTGTCCAACATTTTAAATAGGCCTTTCAAGTATCTTGCATTTTTGATATGACAAGTATCACATACAGAAACATAATTGTTGTCCTCTTTCGTTCTTATTCCACAGTCGTGTTCCAACACGTGCTGATGGAGTTGAAGCTGATTTGGCCATTACCTTTAGTCCAGCCACTCCAGGACAAGATCTCCCACCAAATACTGATGTTTCTGAAACCTTGGTTCAAGCTGCAAATAATCCCAGCAACAACTTCAGTGTGGCCTTCAATCCAAGTACTGTTTCAGTAGTAGGTAAGTCATCATGACAAAATCTTTAAATTCTTAAATTATTTTATAAGTCTTTTAATGTGAAACTAGACAGTTTGATATCAACTAATATCAGATCATCATTTTGGTTTAGGCACTAATAATCATTAAAATTTTATAAATAGATGGTCCAATGCCCTCTACTGCTGCACCTGCAACTACAACTGCTGCGGTTGCAACTACAACTGCTGCGGTTGCAACTACAACTGCTGCGGTTGCAACTACAACTGCTGCGGTTGCAACTACAACTGCTGCGCCTGCAACTACAACTGCAGCACCTGCCACTACTGCACCTGCAGCTACAACTGCTGCGCCTGCAGCTACAACTGTAGCACCTGCCACTACTGCGCCTGCAGCTACAACTGTAGCACCTGCAGCTACAACTGCTGCGCCTGCAGCTACAACTGTAGCACCTGCCACTACTGCGCCTGCAGCTACAACTGTAGCACCTGCCACTACTGCTGCACCTGCAGCTACAACTGCTGCACCTGCAACTACAACTGCAGCAGTTACATTTGTAGATGCAACTTTCAGATCTGTTCTTCAAAATTTCACAAATGATTTGTTGGATCCATCATCTGCAGCTTTTCAAATGCGATCATCAATGATAAAGACACAGGTAAGTCTCAGACATCATAATAGGATCTACCAGTACTTAAGAAAGGCAAAGTGTCTCATTCATCCTTGTTATATTGATCTCATATAACACACAGCTTGGTTTTTTATTTAAAAAATCTAATTAAAGTGTGTACATTTTTTTTCCTGTTTCTGCAGCTGGAACCTGAGTTTAAGAGGGAATTCCCATCCTCATTTCAGAGACTTGTTGTGAATAGCTTCAGGTACCTTTTAAACATGACCAAACTGCAATTTAAGAGTAGTTGCTTGATCCTTTCTAATGATATTGTTTTCTTCTCCCTCTGCAGAAGTGGATCCATCATCAATAACATGGCCCTTGGATTTGATAGCGCATCTGTTCCTAATAACACTCAGATTGCAGCAGTTTTAGTAAATGCAGCTTCTAGTGTCACTGGCTTTGACATTGAAGGAACCTCTATCACCGTCAATGGCACTGGCATATGTAAGCAACATTTAGTGCTGTTTTATAAAAATATTTGAATTGGGTGTTGAAGTGTTTCTTAAACTAAAGCTTTGTCATATTTCTTCTTCATTTACAGCTTCAAGTGGAGTAAGCCAGAAGATCAGTCTCATCACTGCATTCTGCCTGGTACTGTTGTCATGGCTTCTGTCAAACCAGCAATAGCACCAGTGCTGATTAACATGTCTTTCATTACTGGTTTAAAACATATCTCTGTGTGGGAGAGTCCAGGATCCTGGGCTGGACAGAATGACACAGCCTACTTTAAACAGCTGGTCTAATGAATATTAGAATTATGAGCAGCACTTTATGCTTTCTTTGTAATGTCAGAAAATAATTGCACTATTTATTAACCACTGCAACCTGATAAACTAAGCACTGTAATATTTGAACAAGTGACGGTTACCACTTGTGACTTGTTAAGTCTTGTTCGTCAAACAAGTAAAACCAGCCACATTAAAAAGTCAAAATGTAAAACCACTGTCATCACTGTTAAACTGTAAAAGCAATACAATATGAAATTTTAGAGTAGATTATCTATTTCTATGAACAAGGGGCATTTTGTACTTTGGATAACAAAAATTAATATGTTGTTTATTTTAAACGAACAACTCTTAATGATCTAAACCTTCAGTAGTTTCCAAGGGAACATAATATTCAAGGTTAGTTCATGAGTATTATTGAATGAAGGGAACAATTTCTTTAACACATGCATGTAATATACATATATATATATATTGTTAACTGCACATCCTGATGTTTAGTCAATGTATTAACTTTTTAGGGACTTGTATTTTTAAAAAATGCACTGCCAATTTTCTTATTTATACAAACTGTATTGATGTAATCCTGTATTCTGTGAGACTTTTTGTTGTTTGTACAGAACCTGTCAGAAACTTTACAATGATCAGAATACAAAATCTTTGAAGAATTTACACTGTCTCTTGTCTGATGTTTTCTAATTTTGGTCTGGCCCTGTCACACCTTTACGATTTAGCCAGCATTCCCAGACATATCAAAATGCCTCTAAAACGGTGACATAAGCTGATTGACACTTATTGACTGAGCTTTCAAAAATGTAACATTTTGTACTTGAACTCAACAACAGCAGCTTTATCGTTGAACACCACCAGACTCCGACATGCTGGCTTCAGCTTGACACTGAGTGGCTCCAAGCAGGGGTCACGTTAACCAAATATTATCCGTTGTTGACCGGGTTTTTAAAACTGCCGGAAAAATCTGAAGGCCATCCGTCATTTTGACAGAATGTAAGCATGACTGTGGCCAGTCTGGAAGACTTTATTAATGGGCCAGGTGAGGCAGAGAAAAAATTTCAACGAAGCCTCACAAGACGGCAAGTTCTGCTGCGTCACACTCACACATGCAGAAGCGCAGACATTTTCAACTTTACGCACAGAGTACATCCCGGAGGTAACCAAATCAATCAGAAAAAGATTCCCATCAGAGCATCTAAGCATCATCTCTGACCTGGACACCGTACTCAATGCATCTTGCTATCCGGGTGCTGACAGCACGTTGAATAGTTATGGTCAGGAGGCTTTGGAGCGCTTCTGTGACCACTACGGGTCACAGACTGGTGCAGCTGAACCACTGGTGCAGTAGGAGCGCATGCTGTGGGAATTCCTCCCACTGAAGCGAGTGCTTGCGGGATCAGGAAACCCCTCATTCAGAGAGTCTTGCCGACTTGTGATCTATTCACTTGGAGAATTGTTAATTCCCTGATTTCAAAACTTTGGCTGAAGTGGCGCTTGTAATTCCAGTCTCCAGTGTGGCAGCAGAGGGTGGATTAAGCCTCCAGAACAACATCAAAACAGCCATGAGAAGTCGTCTGTCCGATGCAAAAGTCTAAGACCTCATGACTATATCTGCAGCAATCCCACTTGAGACATTTGGTTACGCACAAGCGGGCACCCAATTCAAGTCCATGCAGACCAGGAGGAAGGTGTGAGACTGTGCGTACAGGCCACAGCAGGTGAACTGTTCATATTTTAAGTGCAATCGTTTAATTTCATCGTTCATATGTAGCTACTGGGGCCACAGTCAGTGTTTTTTGTCACTGCAGAGAAAAAGTTACATGTATTCATATGCTTGATGTGAGATGGCACTGTGTGGACTCTCTGTTCAGCTTGTTCAAACTGAATATTAATTAAAAATGAATGAAAATGAAATGCTATTGAATATGTCATTAATATCATTTTAAAAATCAAACGGGAAAATATGACAGGTAAAAATAGATTATGACAGGATTTTTATGACCTATCAGTCAAAATGACAGACAACAAAAAAGTCTAGCACAGCCTCTGACTGCATACGTTGAAAAATGTTGTGCATGCACAAAACTTTTAGACTCACTCGCCGTACTACGACGTATACTACCGTGCTTCAGCGTGCTCTTAACTCATTCAAAATTTACCTGTAACTTATGCAAAGTAGGCCAGCGTACTCGCCAATTTTTTTGATGCCCGCATACGTTGGCTAAATCATCAAGATGTGACAGGGCCATTAGAGAGAGAAGGGTATGTATGAGGTCAAGAGCTTTAGTTTGAGTGTAGGTGATGTTGACAAACTGTCAAACATTGCCTGTGATTTTATATGATTCATCTTAACAAGAGCTACTTGCAATCAAATAAGTACAGCTATTGTGTCAGTGAAATTGGCTCCTTAAGAATAAGAGAGCCTTTTCATGGAGTGTGACAAGACACATGTAATGTTGGATGCAAGATGACGAGTCAAACTCATGCACAACATTTCTAAATAAAGGAACTCACCTTCCTCCTCCAAGTAAAATCCACTGCTATGGTTGAACTGTAAATTTGCTGCCAGAGCAATATTAAAGTTGGATCCTTCATTTGATCAGAGTTTTAGAGGGTGACTTTGACCCACACTGAATTTGAGAATATAACTTGGAAATGAACATAAGATGAATTTCGAAATGTTCCATGTTAATGCTGTGGTTTGTTCATAATTCTCCCTTTTGAATAAGGTATGACTGTGTTAAGCTTCATTTTGATATGTGAATGATGACTTTGCTTTCTAACATGTCAAAGGAGAAAAAAGAGTTCACTTAGGAGAATAACTAAACTAAAAAAATCCACAGACTGATCAGATTTAACTTAACGAACCTAAAATTACAAAAGTGAATTACTGTGACTTGTATTGAAGGCCATCCCATTCCAAAGGCTCTTTCAAATGCAGCCAACCAATGCTTCCTTCTGTCCCTTGTGGCCAAAAAGAATGCACCTGATGCATCCAAACATTCACTATTACTCACGCCGCTGAGTAATGAGCAAGTTACATATTAGTATTTGGTTTCAGTGCTGTAGAACAGCTACCAACACAGATGTTGCACAAAAAAAGCAGCTTCAAACTTGAGATCATCTTTTAAATGTAAGGTTTAGCTATGGGATGTTGGCTCCACACAAAATCTAGAAAAGTTTTTAAGATCATTCTTCTGACTTCAAAGCTCTTGTAAGGCACCGTTGTATCTTACTTAAACAGCATGGCTCCGTAGTAGAAGAGTAGAAGAATCTGGGTACCAAACTGGCCTGCCTGCAGTCCTGACTTCTGGTAGGACTGCAGGAAATGACAGGGGTGTGTGGAAAGGCTAAATAAAAAAAAGAACCCAGTTCTGCTTTGCTAACTAGGCCAACTATGTGAAATAACATCTAGGTAGGAGTGGTGATGTTGGCTTCATTACTGTCACCTTTGTCATGTTCTGCCCTTACATCACATGACACCATCATCACTGGTGTAAATTCATGTTTTGGTTTTTCTACACAAATATTTTGGTTTGAGTGCACACATGATGCAGATTTACTTCCCCCAACACAATGCAGCCACAGTGGCAGGTAAGAATAGTAGCATTGCAGAGTAAAGGCTGCTTTATACTTATAAGTCGCCCCTACACAGCGGTCGACGCGGACATGAGCACCACATACTTGTGCGTCAATGTGTCCTTGATGTGCAACAATTCTCCGCCGAAACGCTTGAGGGCAGTGGGGTCTCTCTGATAGTCGGTCACTTGTTTCCGGCCCCGCTACAATCTCTGTTTATTTCTTCACAGCGATTCAGAACGTGTTATGTTAATCTACAGCTGAATCATGTTGCTGTTTATCATACAGCAATGATAATAGAGAAGAATAGAGAAGAGGAGATGAAATACACGGTTGATGTGCGGCCGATGAGCGGGGATCCCGGAAGTGCTGTAAAAGCGGGAAATTCAATGCCGCCGGTGGGACCAATCACAGGGCTTACGGTTGGCGTCGATTCTACGTGTAGTTACATTTTGGAGGAGGTGCACGTCAGCTACGTGTGTAGGCCTCTGTGTAGGTACGGGAGCTACGCAGACCTCCGGTGACGGCTATGCCGTCGATCCGACGCAGAAGTATAAATCAGGCTTTATTTGTGACCAAGAATAACTAGATTGGACCCCCCTCCTGTCTGTGTCCCACTGTGACACTTCAGAGCAGAGCCAAGCTAATCAAAGAGCACCAACTCCTCCCACTGAAAGTATTTTCATCTCTCTGTTACAACGGGTCTACCTGCTTGACAGTGTGTTTCAACTGATGACTCAGTAATCAAAAGTCAAAGATGTAAGATTGATGTCTGTGGCTATGACTTGTGGTGAATTAAACAAACTCTTGACAACCGCAGCTAATTGTAGCTATGCTATTTTGATGATAATCGTTTAATTTCTGACCAATTCTTCATAATAAAAGTCTCCTCTTTTTGTGTCTTTAAAAACCCATTACTCTAAATTTGAGTTCAACACAAGGTACTTGTGCTGTAAGACAGAATGCATGCTCAGTGAAGAACCCAGTCCACCACAGCCTCTACTGATAAGTGAGGTGGCCTACCACATGGCTCCTCATGTCCCCCAAAGCCCGAGATAGATAAGACAGATGGGCAGCGAGAGCCAGCACATCACTGTGGTTATCAAGTGGGCACCTTTCTTCACTGATGTTTCCTTTAGTTTGGCCCAGAACACCTCGGAGAGGCTAAGCAGTTAACTCTAGCGTCCTTGAGCAAGTTACACTGCAGGAAAATATGTGAGTTCACTAAAGTTTGTGTTATATGCAGATGACAGAAACGTATTTTGTACTGGAGAGGATTTGAATATATAATATAATATAAATATAATTGTCAAACTTAAAGATTCTGTAAGGGGTCTTTAGATGGTTCTGAAACAGACTGAAATTGATATTTTTGATTGATTTAGAAAGCAAACTACACAGATAGCAACCAGACTGACAGATTTTTTCTACGTAGCATTTATTAATGTCTGAAACCACAGTTAAGATAAATTTGCTGGCGTTTTTTTTTTTTCACATTTCCTAAAGCATACATTCCAGATGGGCCATACAGTTAACTTTTAAAATAACGCAGGATGAGACTTTAAAAAATACACAAGATAATGAGATTTACTGCTTTGTTAACAGGGGGCGATGAAAAACTGACTTATGGAATACGTATCAGTGAAAAAACTTTCTGCCTCACAAAAAAAAACATTCCGTCAATTTTGACACTGTCTGGATTTCTACCATCAGCTTTTTCTGCCTGTGCACCAATCACACCATTCACATTACACCCACAAAAAATTACTCACAGTAAGCACCGCTATTACATTCACACCAAAACAACTAATGACCCAGTCATCAGCCCGACATCCTCCCTGCACACTGAAATTATTTGATTTTCTTTTCTAATAAAGTGATGGTGGTGATGATGGTAATAATGATAACAATTATATTTATGTTGAAATGCTGACTCAGCATTTCAACATATTGTTCTTCTACTTTATTATTTTTCTTCTTCCGTGCCGGGTTTCACAGCCTTCAAATTTTGTCCGATTTTCACCATTCAACTTTTCAACTATTCAGCTTCTTCACCATTTGCAGGCTATAACTTTTCACATATTCAACCCTTATACTTTTTGAATTATTCAACTTTATTTAACTTTTTTTTAACATTGAAACAGATGGGAGAATT
The DNA here is from genome assembly GCF_009762535.1 of Notolabrus celidotus. Taxonomy (NCBI): domain Eukaryota; kingdom Metazoa; phylum Chordata; class Actinopteri; order Labriformes; family Labridae; genus Notolabrus; species Notolabrus celidotus. Next base: position 12,779,537 of record NC_048294.1, on the reverse strand, counting down.
CAGCAAATTTGCCTTTCACTCATTCAACTTTGAGATTCTACAGCTTCAGCATACTTCAACTTACAGCCTTCATTTTTGCGTTAAAATGTTCGCAAATCTTTCAGCTATTAATGTTGTATTCAAGATTTTTCTGTATCTTTTACAGTTTTTGATATTTTACAGCTTAAATGACACAAAGTTTTTTGCTGCTTTTCTAACTTTAACATTGGTGTGTATGGCGGACTGTTCATGGCAGCAGAGCACGTGATGTCATCAGACAGAGGGTGAGGCCTGCTGATGAGATCTTTGAAATTCTCCAAACGAACTGCCATAAAATCCAAACAATTAACTCCACATACACAAATAAGACATCAAAACGTTCCCTGTCTTCTCCTGCTTCTGTCAAAGAGGTAACCAAAGCAAAAGATTGTACCGTTGAGCCAGCAGGTCACCAACTGTCAGAGAAAGTCTCTCTACTCGGCCATCTGCCGTAATGTTAAATATTTCTGGAGGGCAGCAAAAGTTTTACTTTTCTTAACTTGCTGCCCTGACTACATTTCTGACTGTACAGACATGAAAAACACATCACTGTGTTCATCAGAGTCTTGTGATGCTCACGGTTTGATCCTTTTTCTGATAGCTATTACGGTTATTGCACAGTGTCGGCATATGTAGACCCTAATTTACTCCATGAATCCCATTCTTAATCAACTGTCCCACAGCAGTTACACAGCTGGTCCCATCACCATGGAAACAGTTAATGACAGTTGGAGACACAGGTGATTCAGATGACCTCATCAGTTCTGACTGACACACACACACACACACACACACACACAGACACACACGCACGCACACACAGGTGATTCAGATGACCTCAAAACACAAACACACACACACACACATACACACACACACACATACACAGACACACAAACACATACACACGTAGGTGATTCAAATGACCGCATCAGTGAGTGACAAACACAAAGACGCATGCACACACACACACACACACACACACACACACACACACACACACACACACACACAGGTGATTCAGATGACCTCATCAGTGAGTGACAAACACGAGCACGCACACACACACACACACACACAATCTGCTAGATTAATCAGACTTTGACTTTCTGCCTGTGTCTGGAGTTTTGCGTTTGAGTCCCTTTTCCTTGGATCAGTATATATAAATATTATATTGATATATACAAACAAATATATCAATATAGTATATACTATATTGATATATGATATCAGCTCTGAAGCGGCAGGGCCCCAGGGGTGGATGAGATCCGCCCCGAGTTCCTCAAGGCTCTGGATGTTGTAGGGCTGTCCTGGTTGACACGTCTCTGCAACGTTGCATGGACATCGGGGACGGTGCCTCTGGAGTGGCAGACGGGTGTGGTGGTCCCCCTTTTCAAGAAGGGGGATCAGAGGGTGTGTTCCAACTATAGGGGGATCACACTCCTCAGCCTCCCTGGGAAAGTCTACTCTAGGGTGCTGGAGAGGAGAGTCCGGCTGTTGGTTGAACCTCGGATACAGGAGGAACAATGCGGTTTTCGTCCTGGCCGTGGAACACTGGACCAGCTCTACACCCTCGGGAGGGTGCTGGAGGGGGCATGGGAGTTTGCCCAACCAGTCCACATGTGCTTTGTGGACCTGGAGAAGGCTTACGACCGTGTCCCCCGAGGTATCCTTTCGGGGGTGCTCCAGGAATATGGGGTGGATGGCCTGTTGCTACGGGCCATTCAGTCTCTGTATTGTCGTAGCCAGAGTCTGGTTCGCATTGCCGGCAGTAAGTCGAATTCGTTCCCGGTGGGGGTTGGACTCCGCCAGGGCTGCCCTTTGTCACCGGTTCTGTTCATAACTTTTATGGACAGAATTTCTAGGTGCAGCCAAGTGGCGGGGGGTTTCCGGTTCGGTGGCCTTGGGATTCCGTCTCTGCTCTTTGCAGATGATGTCGTCCTATTGGCTCCATCGAGCGGTGACCTCCAGCTCGCGCTGGGACGGTTTGCAGCTGAGTGTGAAGCAGCGGGGATGGGGATCAGCACCTCCAAGTCTGAGGCCATGGTGCTCAGTCGGAAAAGGGTGGCCTGCCCTCTCCGGGTCGGAGGGGAGTCTTTGCCCCAGGCGGAGGAGTTCAAGTATCTCGGGGTCTTGTTCACGAGTGAGGGGAAAAGGGAGCAGGAGATTGACAGACGGATCGGGGCGGCGTCTGCAGTGATGCGGGCGCTGTACCGGTCTGTCGTGGTGAAGAGAGAGCTGAGCCAGAAGGCAAAGCTCTCAATTTACCGGTCAATCTACGTTCCGACCCTCACCTATGGTCACGAGCTGTGGGTAGTGACCGAAAGAACGAGATCGCGAATACAAGCAGCCGAAATGAGCTTTCTCCGCAGGGTGGCTGGGCTCAGCCTTAGAGATAGGGTTAGGAGCTCAGACATCCGGGAGAGGCTCAAAGTAGAGCCGCTGCTCCTCCGGATCAAGAGGAGCCAGATGAGGTGGTTCAGGCATCTGGTTAGGTTGACACAGTGAACCACAAAATCCTCCTCTCTACACTCTCCTCACTTGGTATCTCAGGGTCTGCCCTCCAGTGGTTCAAGTCCTACCTCACAGGGAGATCTTTTAGAGTATCATGGAGAGGAGAAGTGTCCAATATGCATGGCTTATCAACAGGGGTACCTCAAGGGTCAGTGCTTGGTCCCCTCCTGTTCTCAATTTACACCACATCACTTGGTGCAGTGATCCGCTCCCATGGCTTTTCCTATCACTGCTATGCAGATGATACACAGCTTTTCCTGTCTTTCCCACCTGACGACACAACTGTCTCAGCTCGGATCTCATCCTGCCTTGCTGACATTTCTAAATGGATGAGGGAACGTCACCTACAGCTCAACCTGTCCAAGACTGAGCTTATTATCATTCCAGCCAGTCCCACTATGGACCCACAGATCAATATCCAGTTTGGATCACAAAACCTCATGCCCACTAAGTCTGCCCGAAATCTGGGTGTCATGATCGATGACCAGCTAACCTTCAAGGTTCATGTTGCCTCGATTGCTCGGTCCTGCCGTTTTTCCCTCTATAACATCAAGAGGATTAGACCCTACCTGACAGAACACGCAACACAGCTCCTGGTTCAAGCTCTTGTAATGTCACGCATTGACTACTGCAACTCTCTACTGGCAGGCCTCCCTGCATGCACAGTCAAACCTCTGCAAATGATCCAGAACGCAGCAGCACGTCTGGTCTTCAACCAGCCTAAGACAGCTCATGTCACTCCCCTGCTCATCTCACTGGCTTCCAGTTGCAGCTCGCATCAGATACAAAACTCTAATCATGACTTACAAAGCAGTAACCAAAACTGCTCCAGTTTACCTGGAACCCCTCATCCAGGTCTACTGCCCTTCTCGCCCGCTACGCTCAGCCTCTGAAAAGCGCCTAGTGCTTCCAGCACACAAGGCCTCAAAATCACTAGCTCGACTCTTCTCTTCTGTTGTCCCTAAATGGTGGAATGAATTGGCCAACTCCATTCGATCTGCAGAGTCCCTCTCTACTTTCAAAAGACAGCTAAAGACCCAGCTCTTTAGGAAGCACTATGCACTTAGCTAGACTGTTCTCCACTGTTGTCCCCAGTGGCAGATCATGTCTTCCAGGTACAGTTGACTCGCACTGTCCTGCTCTACTCTGGGAATCTGTGTTCAGCTCTTGAGTGACCCAGCACTTTGTACTTTGGTCATTATTGTGGTGATGTTAATTGTTGATGATGATAATGGAAGGTCTTAAATTTGTTGGTTGCTTCATTTTAGATGTTCCTTATTTCGGGTAAAAATAAATAAATAAATAAATAAATTCCTTACTTATTTTTGTGCACTGCCTTTACACTGCTTGGCAGTACCTGCACCCAAATTGACTTGAAGCACTTTGTTACTCTTACTGATCTTGTTTCCTCTTGTCTAGATCTTTGCTTGTGTTGTTCTTGTTCTCATATGTACGTCGCTTTGGATAAAAGCGTCTGCTAAATGACATTGTAACATTGTAACTTTGGATGTGCCACCGATTTGGTAATAGGAACGGAGCCAGGAGGTTGTCTGAAATCTGATTGGCCAATCCAGTGGCCACCCTGAAATCCTGAGCCATGATTTGTTATTTCCCTCAGGCACTTTTATTGAAATCAAACATTTGGGTTGGATTTCAACAGTCTGCTTTGCATTTCAATGTGGTACATTATCTTTTGTAGATACTTAAATATCTACTTTAGACAAACATCTTCTTTATAAGTCCTTAAAGAAATACGTTTAGAAGATTAAACATGGCCACTATTTGATTCAATTTCAAAGTTAAATATCATTTTCAAGAATATTAATATTTTTGATTATTTAATATTAGAAGCTAAAGTTGATGTGATTATCAGAAATAATCCTGTTACATTTGGAGTTAGCCTCTAATGTCTACTACGCCAGATAACCCCTACAAAATTTACTATCTGACTGTCAGCGTATAACAAAGTGAATGTGCGTTCAAGGAGATGCCTGATGTTTCACAAGCAGACATGTACTGGACACTGTTGTTATTAGTGACAGTAGCTCAGACGCCCATTGACTAATAATAGACAACTGAGGATTTGACAAACAAAAACAACTTCAATAGGATTCAATTCAAAAGCTTATTCATTCAGTTATTATATAACTGTTAATTTTGAAATACAACTCGTATTTCCCGAAAAAAAAGTAATATGATTATATTTTTAGCTTGTGTTTGCAGTGGTCCTTCTTCATACTTTGAATTGGACACTTGTGAAATTACTTTGAAAATGTTTTACATCTACATTTTTGAATAGAGTGTTTTTGAGCAAGATGAGAGGAAATAAAAGTGAGATGTTTTATTCTGGTTTAGCATTATTATTGTTGTTTTACACTTTAACTGTATTGTACTGTCAATTTTTACCAAAACTCCAACTCTATTGAAAATATTGACTATTTTTATTTCAGTACTTCCAGCTGTATCACCACTTCACTGGGGCTCTTTCTTAATTTGTTTTTCACCACTTACTGTCACACCTTTGGAACTCCTTTCAATATTCATCTAAATGGAATGCAACTTTACCTTCACAGGACAAAAGAAGGGTGTATACCAAAATAAACTGTTATAAAGATGGCAAAGGTGTCTCCAAATTATAGAAATAATAGTCACGTAGGTAACACGTAAGCAGCCTTTATTCCTTTACAATATAAAAGCCTGTATTAAGTGAGGGCTGTCAGACAAGGTGAAAGGTTTGATAATCACAGCTGAATTGGACTGAATTGAGGATAAAACTTATCACATAGAAAGAGAGTTCCGAACTTTTCTTCATTTATTTTTTTTCTCAATCGGTTTTCCATCTTTTTCTTACGGTAAGCACATTTTAAGTACATTTTTAAACTCTTGTACATTCATGAAATTTCATAGTTTTAAGAAATGTGTATAGCAACATTTCCTCCTACATAAAATGAAGAACTGTTTTTCTACAGATGTTTTTGTAAGATGTGAGACACAGCTTATGGCACCTCTTTACTGACAGGTATTAAGCGCTTTGCCCAAAAATATTGGTTGGTTTGTTGTTGCTTGTAAACATTTGCTCAGACTAAAACAAAGGGATTGCAGAAGCTGACAGTATTTTGAACTGTGCATCACTTGCCACGATTATCTTCTCTCACTCTAGGTAAACAAAATCTCACAGCTCAAGGCATTTTCATCTTGTTTTGGGGATTTCTGTGAGCTCTTAGCACCTCCACTCCCTGTTACTGCAGGGACTCAGTTAAATTTTGTCTACATAAAGATCATGAGCAGGGATGGGATGGGGTAGAACTTTTAACAGTCTGTTGTCTAAATAAGGCCCCAGTCTCTTCCTGCACTACAGCTTCAGTGTCAACACAACTGAAAATAGTGGGCCGACGTGTCAAGATTGGGCACCATACATATTTTTTATTGTTATAAAACATTACTTTATTAACTGACTACATTTAGACACGATTCCTTGGCACAGTTTAGGTATAAGTACTTTTAAAATATCTCAAAACATATATTGACAAAGCATAAGTGCAGTCAAGAATGCATGGGTGTACATTCTGCTACATTAGGTTTATTCAGTGAAATAGTGAAATGTAAACGGCAACTGAGTAACTACAAGCACAGACAAGATGGTTTAAAATGTTTCATTTAGAACAAAACAGGTTTGTTAACTACAGACCTTGACATGCTTTCTTAGGTTTGATGGGGATTTTTTGTAGGCTGTAATGAAGTTTGTGTGGGAAATAGATCGGAGATTTACAACAAAACGAGTCATTCTTTATTTTAAAAAAAACACAACATGGGCTTAAAATATAGCTGTGGTGCTCAGGTAGAGAATCATCATCCTTCTCAGCCATAGCAATCATCACCACAACTAAATGAACTGTCTGATCTGAAAAATGTTTGCTCTGCATTTGCGCTACCAAGGTACGGCTACATAATTTAGACAAACCACATGCAAGTATACAATTAATCAACTGACTTCAAAGCAAAAGTATCAAGTAACTAGAGCATTGATAGAAATGTAATGGAGTCAAAGGTATGATATTTGTCTTTCAAACAAAGTGGAGTAAAATTAATAAATTCAACTGTACATTGACTTGCAAAGTCATCAACCCTTCTTATTTGGAATGTGTTTATACTTTACTTTGTTTAGAATTATGACAGAGTTAAAATTCAAGTAAAGGGCAAATGGAAGGATAAATGTTGAGGTTCTTAATTCTTCTATGTATGTTAATGATTTAATAAATCAAGTCATTGGCAGAATGAAAAGTATGAACACAAAACAATGTTGCAAAGATCTGTTTCATTTAAATATCATTGAAAAAAGGACACGTAAAAAACAAAATTAATTATATTCATGTTTAAATAGTGGGAAGTATTGTTTCATCATTCTAACATTTTGTAATTAGTTTAAAACTAATTGGTATTCTTTGGACGAGTGATGACTGCACTAAGATTTTTGTGTAACTCTTCTGTTATTAAGTTGTTGCACGGTTTGTTTTTCATAGACCTGAAAGAAGGCAAGATGGCTGTTGGAAGGATCATATCCGTTTTTCTGATTCTTACTGGTAAGCAAAACGGAAAACGTTTATTATGTCAAAATCAGTGGATTGTTTTTTCTACGAATGTTCACACAAAAAAGAACAGAGAATCGAAACTAAATTAATCTGTATTAAAAAAAATGTTTTTTTTGTTGGACAGCTCTAAGAATGTCAACATCAACAAACACAACAGCTGCACTAAAAACAACAGCTGCTCCAACAATGGCAATATCTGCTCCAATGACCACAACTCCAACAACAGCTGCTGAACCTCTCTACACAGTTCAAGCACAGTTGTTTAAGGAAACCTTCACAGACCAATTAAACAACCCTAACAGCCCTCAATACAAAGATCTTGAAACAAGGATTATAAAAGCAGTAAGTATTTGATCATTTTGATGAGTGCATCAGTGTTAAGCATGAGTTTTTTCATGAACATGATTTGGACAAAGGTATTCTTTTGGAATCGAAGTGTCATTTTTTTTCCTTGTATTCGTTTCATGTACAATTTTCAATTTACATTTTTTATTCAGCTAAAAGTTTCCTAATGTTGGGTTTTTCCATTCTTTGTTTTTTTACAGTGTGAAGACATTTACAGAGCAGAATTCCCTCATAAATTTCTCAAGTGCACTGTGAAAGAGTTCAGGTAAAAGCCTTTTTTGTGACATTTTTCAATAGGCCTTGCTTAACAAAATGATGTTTCAAAAAATGATCTCTCATTGCTGACATTTGAAGTCTCACAGACAGAAGCACAATTGCCTCATGTGTTGTCCCCTTTGGTTCTAATTCTACAGTCCCATTACAACACAACCTAATGGAGTAATTGCAGATTTGGCAATTGCTTTCAGTGCGACCACACCAACTGGAGAACTCCCCAAAACTATTGATGTTGCTGAAACCTTGGTTAGAGCTGCAAGTGATACCAAGAATCTCGTTTCATTTTCAGTAGTAGGTAAGTCGTCATAACAGTTTGATATCAACTAATATCAGATCATCATTTTGGTTTAGGCACTAATAATCATTAAAATTTTATAAATAGATGGTCCAAGGCCCTCTACTGCTGCGCCTCTAACTACAACTGCAGCACCTGCCACTGCTGCACCTGCAGCTAAAGCTGCTGCACCTGCAACTACAACTACTGCAGTTACATTTGTAATTGTAACTTTCAGATCTGTTCTTCAAAATTTTACAAATGATTTGTTGGATCCATCATCTGCAGCTTTTCAAAGGCGATCATCAATGATAAAGACACAGGTAAGTCTCAGACATCACAATAGGATCTACCAGTACTTAAGAAAGGCAAAGTGTCTCATTCATCCTTGTTATATTGATCTCATATAACACACAGCTTGGTTTTTTATTTAAAAAATCTAATTAAAGTGTGTACATTTTTTTTCCTGTTTCTGCAGCTGGAACCTGAGTTTAAGAGGGAATTCCCATCATTTCAGAGATTTTTTGTGAATAGATTCAGGTACCTTTTAAACATGACCAAACTGCAATTTAAGAGTAGTTGCTTGATCCTTTCTAATGATATTGTTTTCTTCTCCCTCTGCAGAAGTGGATCCATCATCAATGAAATGGCCCTTGGATTTGATAGCGCATCTGTTCCTAATAACACTCAGATTGCAGCAGTTTTAGTAAATGCAGCTTCTAGTGTCACTGGCTTTGACATTCAAGGAACCTCTATCACCGTCAATAGCACCGGCATATGTAAGCAACATTTAGTGCTGTTTTATAAAAATATTTGAATTGGGTGTTGAAGTGTTTCTTAAACTAAAGCTTTGTCATATTTCTTCTTCATTTACAGCTTCAAGTGGAGTAAGCCAGAAGATCAGTCTCATCACTGCATTCTGCCTGGTACTGTTGTCATGGCTTCTGTCAAACCAGCAATAGCACCAGTGCTGATTACAGTTTTTCTCAATTGTTTACACACAAATACTGGTACTTGAGACAAAATGATCACAACATGTAACCAATGCTTCAACCCCCTGAACCAATTCTGCTAAACTACAAGCAAAATTCCTGCTTTACACTCAAATTGCAGATCTGTAAAACACTTTTTTCAAAACATTACACACAATTCTCTGCATTTGGCATTATTTTCAGGAAGAAAATCTCTTGTTTTCACAAGGAACACACTGTCATTCAAAATCTAAAATGAATTGCCCTACTATGACCACATTGACTCATCACATGGGCAAACACCTTTCTGTAACACAGTTTTACAATTAGCAATAAGAGCTTTATTTCCCCCACTGCTTGGCCAGGGAACATTGCTTGTGATGTGGATGAGGTGCTATGGCCAGACCAAAACAGAAGAGGATGCAGCATAGTTTTTTTTTTTCGGTTTTTTTTTTACTGTAACTGTATACAGTAAATTCTTCTGTTGTTATGTATGTAGACCACTGTATGTGCAACTTTGTGTTGGTTGGGATGTACACTAGTTTTTTGGGGACAAATGAACTGTATTTGTTACCGTGTATTTGTGTGTTTTGAGTATAAAAAACAATATTTTAAAATACTTTACAACACACTTATGTATGTACTGTCTGTACTAAGTGTAACACTGAACAAAAAAAAGGCCTAAGTCATTATGATGAATGGAGAAGAAGAGTTTTCCATTCATCATAATGTTTTACATTGAGCACATCAGTGTTCAACTGGTTCTTATAAATGTCTATTCATATGGTGGTGTGTGTGTCATTTGAAAACAAAATACCATTTTGAGAAGAAATAACATTGTTTTGAATGTAAAGTTTCATTTTGCAGGGGAATTTAGAGGTTTTGCCCATTGTGTGTGTGTGTGTGCGTGTGTGTTTTGATTTGTGTTTAGATTTCTGAGAGTATGAGGCATGCTTTCAGAAAATGTGTGCAAACAATCGAGAAAAACTGTGACATGTCTTTCATTACTGGTTCACAGTTTTTCTCGATTGTTTACACACAATTACTGGTACTTGACACACAATGACCACAACATATTACCCATGTACCAACCCCCTGAACCAATTCTGCTAAACTACAAGCACAATTCCTGCTTTACACTCAAATTGCAGTTCTAAAAACACTTTTTTCAAAACACTACACACAATTCTCTGCATTTGGCACAATTTTCATGAAGAAAATATCTTGTTTTCACAAGGAACACACTGTCATTCAAAATCTAAAGTTAATTGCCCAACTATGCACACTGACTCATCACATGGGCAAACACTTTTCTGTCACACAGTTTTACTATTAGCAATCAGAGCTTTATTTCCCCCGCTGCTTGGCCAGGGAAAACATTGCTTGTGATGTGGATGAGGTGCTGTGGCCAGACCAAAACAGAAGAGAGGATGCAGCATAGTTTTTTAAAACATTTTTTTACTGTAACTGTATACAGTAAATTCTTAATTTGTTTTGTATGTAGACCACTGTATGTGCAACTTTGTGTTGGTTGGGATGTACACTGTGTACACTGTTTTTTTGGGGGAAGAAATATATTTGTTGCCATGTATTTGCGTGTTTTGAGTATAAAAACAATATTCTAAAATACTTTACAACACACCTATATATAAGATAAGATAAGATAAACTTTATTGTTCCCGGGGGGATATTTGTCATGGACATAAGTGCAGTGCTGCTCACAATCAATACATTCATTCAATACATACCAACATTCAATAACATGCCCACTGTCAAGATAAGAAACCATGTCACTGAGGCCTACCAATAACACAACAAATACCAATAATACAATAAATAACAATAAGATACTAATGTGGCAGTAAAAAAGCAATATCATATGAACATTAGTGCAGACTAAGTGAACCCTGATACTCATACAAGAGCGTTATGTTGGTGCAGATTGTTTGTTGAGTAGAGTGATGGAAGTAGGGAGGAAGGAGAGCTTAAGGTGATTACTTTTATATCTGCTCACACTGAACCGTCTGCCGGAGGGAAATAATTCATATTCTGAATAAAGAACACAAGAAGAGTCCTTCAAACTTTTTTGTGCCTGATTGACAACACCATTTCCAAAGATGGTTTGAAGGGACAGGTAATTTTTCTTACCAATTACTTTCATGGCACATTTAAAAAGTTTTTCTATCTTAGATTTACATTTAAAGTTTTTCTCAATTGTTTACACACAATTACTGTTACTTGACACACAACGAACACAACATGTAACCCATGCATCAACCCCCTGAACCAATTCTACTAAACTACAAGCACAATTCCTGCTTTACACTCTAATTGCAGTTCTAAAACACACTTTTTTCAAAACATTACACACAATTCTCTGCATGTGGCACAATTTTCATGAAGAAAATCTTTTGTTTTCACAAGGAACACAGTGTCATTCAAAATCTGAAATGAATTGCCCTACTATGTACACTAACTCATCACATGAGCAAACACCTGTCACACAGTTTTACAATGAGCAATCAGAGCTTTTTTTCCATCTGCAGTTTGGCCAGGGAAAACATTGTACACTGTGTACATTGTTTTTTGGGGGATAAATGGAATATATTTGTTACCGTGTATTTGTGTGTTTTCAGTATAAAAACAATATTCTAAAATACTTAACAACACACCTATGTATGTTCTGTCTGTAGTAAGTGTAACACTGAACAAAAAAAGGCCTAAGTCATTATGATGAATGGAGAAGAAATGTTTTCCATTCATCAGAGTGTTTTACATTGAGCACATCAGTGTTCAACTGGTTCTTATAAATGTCTATTCATATGGTGGTGTGTGTGTCATTAGAAAACAAAATACCATTTTGAGAAGAAGTAACATAGTTTTGAATGTAAAGTTTCATTTTGCAGGATACCTGAGGGGGTTTTTTGATTTGTGTGTAGAGTTCTGAGAGTATGAGGCATGCTTTCAAAAGATGTCTGTAAACAATCGAGAAAAACTGTAACAACTGCATCATGATAAACTAAGCACTGTGATATTTGAATAAGTGACGGTTAACAGTTCTGTCTTGTTAAGTCTTGTTTGTCAAACAGGTAAAACCAGCCACATTAAAAAGTCAAAATGTAAAACCACATTCATCACTGTTAAACTGTAAAAGCAATACAATATGTGATTTTAGAGTAGAATATCTACCTCAATGAACAAGGGGCATTTTGTACTACTGTAAATATGTTGTTGTTGTTGTTAAACGAACAACTCTAAATGATTTAAACCTCCAGTAGTTTCCAAGGGAACATAAGATTCAAAGTTAGTTCATGAGTATTATTTTATGAAGGGAAACATTTATTTAACACATGAATATATTATACATATATATATATATATATTTGGTTATTTGCACATCCTGATGTTTAGTCAATGTATTTGATATTTTTAAGGGACTTATATTTAAAACAGAATGCACTGTCATTGTTCTTATTTATATAAACTGTATTATGCAATCCAGTATTCTGTGAGACTTTTTGTTGTTTTACAATGATCAGAACATAAAATCTATGAAGAATTCACACTGTCTCTTGTCTGATGTTTTCTAATTTTGGTCTGTTAAGAGAGAGCACGTAAGGGTATGTATGAGGTCAGAAGCTTTACTTTGAGCGTAAGCGATGTTGACAAACTCTCAAACACCTGTGCCAATTCAGATAAGATGGCAGGCTCTCACGCTGCTGAGTAATGAGCAAGTTACATATTAATATTTGGTTTCAGTGCTGTAGAACAGCTACCAACATAGATGATGAGCAAAAAAAGCAGCTTCAAACTTGAGATTATCTTTCAAATGTAAGGTTTAGTGATGGGATGTTGGCCATGTTAGCTAGTGAGCCAGCTAGTTACCTGATGCCAACAGGGGTTCGGCTGATCAGCAGAGACCACATCTTTGCTGTTGTAGCTTCTCTACACTGGCTCGCCACACAAAATCTAGAAAATATTTTAAGATCATTCTTCTGACTTCAAAGCTCTTGTAAGGCACCGTTGTACCTTACTTAAACAGCATGGCTCCGTAGTAGAAGAGTAGAAGAATCTGGGTACCAAGCTGGCCCCTGAAATGACAGGGGTGTGTGGAAAGGCTAAATTAAAAAAATGAACCCAGTTCTGCTTTGCTAACTAGGCCAACTGTTTTGAGTGCACACATGATGCAGATTTACTTCACCCAACACCAATGCAGCCACAGTGGCAGGTAAAAATAGTAGCATTGCAGAGTAAAGGCTGCTTTATACTTATGAGTCACCCCTACACAGCAGTGATCGACGCGGACATGAGCACCAGATACTTGTGCGTCAATGCGTCCGTGTCGTGCAGCAATTCTCCAGGCAGTGCGGTCTCTCTGATAGTCGCGT